>NW_027069906.1:300932-349251 GCF_002906115.3 Quercus suber | reverse complement strand
TATTTCATTCAAATGAAGCTAGAACCATCCAAAATTACAAAAAGAAGTCCACAATAGAGATAAACAATTGTACAAAAAACCCCAGTTAATTGTCTGATAAAAATCTTTCATTAAGATCAAGCCATATAACACCAAGGCCAGTTGAACAAAAAATATACCAAAAAAATGAGGGTTCCTTGTTCATGAAATTTTTTCCTAAGGCTTCCAATTCAAAGAAATATTTGGCACTAAAGAACAATACCTTTAATACCAGCCAAATTACTTTTGACTACTTAATTGAAATATGTGAATAATATACACAAAAGAGAAAATAAATGAAACACATTTACCTTGCTTTCTAATGTTTACAATCAGAGAATAAAATTGTTGGAAGCAAACCACAATACAAGTAAATAGGGAAGATATAAAGAACATAAGAAAAACTATATTTAACATAGAATTGCGCCTTTCCATCATAATGCAAATCACCTTATTAAATTGTTTATCAAATCCATTATTTCACTATGTTCAAAGTATAGACAAATATAGTTTCTAAAACATAAAATAGCTCAAATTGCGACAAACACATAAATTGCCTAGTTTATTTTAGTAGGAAGAGATGGACTTGCTCAACTAATTTGAAAAGAACAAAACAATATTTTTCAATGGTTCAGTTTTTATGACATTTTGCTGCAGCCTAACAATCAAATTATGGGTCTGCTCTGAATTGAAAGTACTTGCAAATTGCTTAGCAAATTGCTTGAGGAGCTCCAGATCACCAAAGATGACTTGCTAAACTCTATTTCAAAAATAACATAAAAAATGCCAGCATTAAGATCAGATCAGGACACAACTAATAACAGCCCTAATAGATTCATGTTTTTTGTTTGGTGATGTAGGAAAAGCAGATATGTTTAAAAAAAATACACAAGAATGTGAGTTCATTAGCTCGAGCTTTTGGTAGCTACATCAAGGGGAGACTATTTAGATGGAGACGGCGTTAGATTTGAGAGTATGATATACATGTGGATTTGGGTCCTAGTTACACTTTGTGTAACTCTAAGTTATTTTACATCATGCAATATTTCTTTGTTGGATGTGAATTTTAACAAATCTTTCGTTGGGTTAAATTCACTTCTAATACTCTATGTGCTAGCAAAATATACATACACACACTATAGCTGAGGAGTTGTTGGATTCTAATAAAAATATGGTATTACTGCATAGTCATTTGAATTTTCACGATTTTACACACTCAACGAATTCAAATTTTTCAACAAATTCGTACTATCTGTACATCTAATGTAAACAAATTTTCCTTGAGTTTTCACAGTTTTGTACATTCAACGAATTCAAATTTTTAAATGAATTCATACGATCTATACATCTAATGTACATACTTTTCCATTGAATTTTCATTATTTTGTACTTTTAATGAAATCAAATTTCTCAACAAGTCTAGACTATCTGTACATCTTATATACACCTTCATGATTTGGTACGTTCATTGATTTTCCATCGATTTTTCTCGAATTTCTACATTCAATTAATTCGAACTTTTTTACAAATTCGAATTTTTCGAGGCATTTACCATTAGGTGATTTATACGAATCATTCATTTTTCTTTCATAGAGCTTGTCCATTAGTCATATGGTTACATATTTAAAAAACACAAAAACCATTTAAGTGCAATAACTACACTAATGCTAGAAATATTTTATGCAGAAAAATAGTGAACAATTTTAATTAATGCAAAAAACAGATTTTATGAATGCAGTAAGCATATTCGAATATACAGTAAATATGATGTGTAGAGAGAAAATTTCATTAATGTAGAAACAGATTTTATCAATGCAGAAAAATATATTCGATTATTGTGAAATTTAAACATGTAAAAGCATTCAGATTTGGCGTTTAAATTTAGAAAACACGATTTCACTAGGTGTTTTATGAGAAAATAGTGAACAATTTTTTAAATAGTGAACATAAAATAATTTATGCAAAAAAGAGCGTGAACAATTTCTTAAATAATGCTGAACAAAAAATAATTTTATACAAAATCGTAGAAATAGTTTATACAGAAAATAGTGAACAATTTTTATGAGAAAACGATGAACAATTTTAATCAATGTAGAAATTAAACTCATATTTCGAAATTAAAATCTCTATATTTTACAATGCTTCTATTTAAATAAATAAAAACATAAAAAGGCTACTTATTTTTATCTTTATGTTTATTTGTCGATTATCCTCAAACAAAAAAAAAAAAAAAACAAAATCAAATTACACGGTACTCAAGTTTGGTAAACTCGAGTACTGTAGAAATAAAATTTTATGCATTTTATTTATAAAAGGTACTCGAGCCTGGTATACTCGAGTATTGTACATGGTACTCGAGTTCACCAAGCTTGAGTACCACATTATTTTTTAATCGCCCAATTTCCAGCTCAGCAATGCCACGGTGGAACTATAAAATAGGGTACTTGAGTTCACCAAACTCAAGTACTGGAAAAAGTGGTAGATTGCCATTTATTTCCAAAACAGTGGTTTTTTGCTAAAAATTTCAAAAAAAGTGATATTTGGCCATTTTCGCCTTTCTTCGGCAACAAACTATTTCAAAGTGAGAGCAAATTGAGCAAATATCACTTTAAAGTTTAAAGACTTGTATATACGCCTCAAAGTCCATAATTTCCAATAAAAAATACAATATCTTGGACAAATACCCAGGAATTAGAACCTGGACTCTTCCTTTGAAGAGGACAAGAGAAGAGATACCACACGAACAAATATGCTTGATGCATTCATCTCAGTGTTAGAATGAAATAGCATTGCTTAAAAATCAAACATTGACTCACATGGTTGTGAACAACAATTGACCACGTGGGGGTGTTTTGTACCGAGGCAACCATTTCTCCCAAAAGAAAAGAAAAAAACAAAAAAAAAAACAAATGCAACAGAAAGACAATACATTTTGGGAATGCGCAATTTTAAAACTCCAAACTTCATTTTGCAAGAGTAACTTCTCATAATTTATTTACAAGCACACTTTTAAGGCCAAAATGACACTTCAAGATATGTGTTCATCCTAGGTGGTGAAGACACACATTAAGCATAAGTATCATCTCATTAGAGAGATATGAGTACGTGTAATGTAGTAGTAGAAAGGATGATTTATGCAATAAATCTGACTGAAACTTGTTTCCAAACCTTGCCTTAGAGTGACTTTGAATTACTCTAGAGGGAGATAAGTGTCGAATATATGATAAATTGTCTTTGAGGGCAAGTGGGAGATTGTTGGGATTTATGCCCTAAAATCCAATTTATTGGCATGTCATAAATAATTAAATTGTTTAATTATATGAGACTATCTATTTATGAACTAATGGGACATTATCCTAGTCCATGAGATGCATAGTATGTGATTTATGTGAAAAGTCACAGAAAGATATAAATCACAAGTTCTTTGTAAACTCATAATTTTAGTTCGTAGTCGGTGATGAAATTGGGCATTTCATCTGCGAAAACTATAACATATCAACTACGATGATTTGTCTTGATCATGGAAGTGGAGACTTCTAGTTGGTATGTTGATATGTTTTAAGAGTTAAGACATATTGAACTGGACCGCTGTGAGATTTATTATTCTCCTAAGGACTGTCAAATTAATAATAAATCTCACGACTTCTATTTACATCAACTCTAAATCCTAAGAGAATAATGGACCTGATCATGAAATGTAGGTTGCTTTGATATATCAGGAGTGAGATCTATTAGTAACGATCAAAACCTCAGTATGTTGGGCAGCCGCATTTAATGTTGATAGAACATATATTTTCAAGATGGAATTCATAATCTCTTAACGGAGATATAAAATATTCCTTTGAGATAAGTTTAATGGGTTTGGTTATTCAGAGTGTTGGCCCAACCACTTTAGTAAGGAGTTACTAAAGTATATGTATTTATGAAATTGGATTTCATAAATATATATTGAATAACTTAAAGGATTAAACCGGGTACTCAAGGATTAAGATGTAGTAATCTTCAAAGTGGCAGTCAATATTTATGACTTTGTATTACTACAAATATTTTAATGAAGGGGTTGTATGTATAATAAAGTCTTGGGATATAATTTATTAATAAGGTCTAAAGTGCAATTATATTCTTATAGTGGTATTGAATATAATTAATGGTAACTTTGGACTTGTCAAAAGTTGACAGAAAAGCCCAAGGCCCATTGGAGCTAGAGTCTTATTTGTTCCTTTTGGTCCCATCTCAAGCCACAAACTAAAACCCAATTGGGTAGGCCCAAAAGGCTAACCCAATTAGATAATCAGTCATTATTTAATAAGAGTTATTAAAAAAGAGACTACCAAGGTAGTTTTAAAAACGTACGTATGATAAAAAAGAAAAAAAAAATCAGTTTTTCTCCACAAGGAGAAAAAGAAGAATTTTCTTTGAAAGTCTATGTACAAAAGACTGATTGAGAGACCACACATCTTGGGCACCTTGTAGAATTGAGATGAAGATTAAAGGTATTCTCAAGTCAAGGTTTTGAAATTCACTGCATCAAGGTACGCTTCCTTTTCTTTGATCTAGAATTCATGGTTACATGTTTATCTTTCATGATTGAAGTAGATTCGTGTTTTGTTACTTCCGCTGTGCATTTTGTATGAGATACAAACTAGATTTCTCAACACCCCTACCAAAAAAAAGCTAGAGTTAATGAGAATCGGTCCACCAGAGAGCCATTTGATGTTTGGGAGCATTTTGTTAGGTTACAAAATCGTGAAAAGTCAGAATGCAAATATTGTAAGAAGCAATACAATGCTACAAGGAGGAATGGGACCTCATCCATGCGGGCTCATTTGCTAAAATGTAAGAAGAATTCGGGTGTCATTGACACCAGCCATACCACTTTGAGTTTCCAAGCAAAGAAAAACTGGTGGTATTTGTTAGGACATATATGTTTTCACTTGTTAAGAACATATGTCACTTATTTATGTAAATTGGCTAATCCTTTGACAAAACGCACTCTACTTGTAATTGGGTAGTTCTAGGTGTTTTTAATACTTCAAGAAACAAGGTTTCAAGGTCAAGTGTTGAAGTCATCAAGTCTGTCCAAGAAAAGCAAGCTGAAGTGCAAAGTTTTTAAAGCTCGACACCTTCTCAATAGCTACCTCGACACCTGCTATCTATCGAGATTTAAAATTTCAAATTTCCAATCTGATTTTCTTGGGATCTGTGAATATGTTTTTGGGCCTTCTTTTCTTCTAACCCTAAACATATAAAAGGATTGTTTTAAGAGCCATCAAGTGTGACACAAATTGGAATATCATTGAGCAATCTCTGTTCAAGCAAATTGTGATCAAAAGACAAAGTTCTTGACCTAGTTCAGCTTCCTTCAAGAAGTTGCTGTATATTTGCACCGTAGGGTTTTGTAACCAAGCATCTTCCTGCTATTTATCATAAAGGATGAACTGAAGAACTTTGCAGCCAACCTTTCTTCTTAGTTGGTGTTCTGAAGTCACGTACTGGGATCCGCGCATTGGTTAATCACGTACTTGGGAGCCGTGCATCAAAGGTGGGAACTGTCGCTACAGATCAAGTCCAATTGGGTATTGGGGTAAGGGTTCAACTGTAGGTTGGTAAGGTACTTGGGATTTCTTTACTTGTAACCGCTTGATTTGATAATAGTGGAGTTTCGGGAGTGGTGACCTGAAAATCACCCGGTGGAGTTTTTGCTGTTAGGGTTTTCCCCATTCGTAAACAAATCACCGTGTTATTTAATTTCCGCTGCATATTTAGTTTTTGGTGATTTGTTTGTGCTTCCACGCAATTGCATGATTAATTGATTAATTAATAACTTGGCTAATTAATTAATTAGGGTTAATCACAAGTGGTCATTCAGACTGTGGCCTATCAGTGTTGAGGGAGAGTTTAGTAATGAGCTTGTTGTTGCTAAATTTTCTATTGAGAGAATTCGGATGGCACTTGCGAGGATGATTATAGTGGATGAGCTACCTTTTAGATTTGTTGAGCATAATGGTTTTATATACTTTATGGGGATGGTTGAGCCTAGGTTTCTTGTGCCTTCTTGTCTCATGGTGGCAAGGGATTGTATTAAACTTTGGTTTGGGGAAAGGGAGAAGTTGATAAGCTATTTGAAATTGGGCCAAAGGGTGTCTTTGACTATTGACACATGGACTTCCATTCAAAACCTCAACTACATGTGTTTCACTTGCCACTATATTGATGGTGATTGGACCTATCAAAAAAGGATTTTGAATTTTTGTATAGTTCCAAATCATTAAGGGGAGACAATTGGGAAAACTATTGAAAGGTGCTTGAATGATTGGGGTATCAAAAATGGTGATAACTGTCACAATTGATAATGCTAAACCCAATGATGTGGCTCTTGATTATTTGAAGAAGAAGTTGGAGATGAAGGATGGTTGTATGTTGGGAGGCCGGTTCTTGCACATGAGATGTGCTGCTCATATATTGAATCTCATTGTGCAAGAGGGATTGAAAGGCATTCATAACTCAATGTTAAGGTGAGGAATGCAGTGCGGTATGTTAAATTATCTCCAAAAAGGATGGATAGGTTCAAGGAAACTACAAATGATGAAAAAATCCAATCTAAAAGTTTGTTATCTCTTGATGTCCCTACTAGATGGAATTCCACATATCTTATGTTAGAGGCAGCCGAGAAGTGTGAAACAGCCTTTGATAGGATGCATGAAGAGGATGTGGAATTTAGATCTTACTTTATAAAGGTAGATGGAAATGGGAAACAGAAGCACATAGGTCCTCTCAAGGGTAAGGATTGGGTGAATGTCAGAATGTTTTGTAATTTTCTCCAGCTTTTTTATGAGGTAACTCTATGTTTTTCTGGTTCTTTATTTGTCACTTCAAATACTTATTTTTGTGAGCTAGTGGGCATTCAAAATGAATTGCATAGATTGTGTGGCATTGATGGTGATCATCTCTTAAAAGAAATGGCACAATCTATGAAGGAAAAATATGAAAAGTATTGGGGAGACATTGAAAATATGAATTTGATGATGTTTATTGCCGTGGTTCTTGACCTAGGATAGAAGATGAAATATTTGAAATATTGGTTTAATAAGTGTTATTCAAAAGAGAAGGTAGAGTTTGCTTTAAAATTGGTAAGGGATGCTTTAAATGAGTTGTATGCCCACTATGCAAAGGGTACTGAATTATCAAGTGCTAGTGGCAATGGGCAGGCCACTAATGTTGGTTCTTCAATAGAAACAAGTGCTACTTTTCCATAAGATCCATGGAAGATTGCTTCACATGAGTTTGATGAACACATAGCTACAAAAGATGATAATGAATGCACTATCGATGTGGACAAATATCTTATTGAAACTAGTGAAAAAAAAAAAAAAAAAAAAAAAGAAGAAGAAGGAGGGTTTTGATATTTTGGCTTGGTGGAAGGTGAATTCTACTAGATATGTAATCCTTTCTGAGATAGCACAAGATGTCATGGCTATTCCTGTGTCCACTGTTGCTTCTGAGTCAGCCTTTAGCACGGGGGGTTGTGTTTTGGATCCTTTTAGGAGTTCACTAGCTCCTAAAACTGTGGAGGCCCTTATCTATGCTCAAAATTGGTTAAAAAACCCATCTAAACCAATCAATCTTCAGGAAGCAATGAATGAAGTGGAAAGTCTTGAACAAGATGTTGAAGGAGGTAATTTTCTAAAACTATATATTTAAATTGTATATTAGTTTATTGGTCTTTGTTTATTAGTTTACTAACATTTTCTATATTTATTTTCATAGAATTGATGAAATTGGCAATAGAGAAAGAAGATTAAGTGAAGACTTGGAGTGTGAGCTACAAAATAGAATTGAGAGGGGGAGAAGTATAGCATTAGATGGACAGACCTATTTTTTTTTTGTTGCGTTCATGTTCATTTACACAATTTCTTGTTAGGTTTACAATTAATACTTGTTTTGGATTTGTAATTCATTTCATGCTTTGCTTTAGACTTTTTTACATTATGGTTTTGATAATTGGAACTTGAAATTAGTAGGCATGACTAGAATTGCTTTGAGTATGGGTAAATCCTTTTTGCTTTGTACCTGGTGTTTCATATAAACTCTTTACTTCATATTCTTGATCTAAAGTGAGGATTGAAGAGCATTAGATTTTGATAGTTAAAATATTTAAGTTGCTTGCCACTCTACCTTATTCAAAGTACTTGACTTCATTACATGTTTGATGTATACCTGAGAATTTGAGGTAGTGATATTACTGATACATTTTGAATTGTACGGTGATTTTTATACACCGCACCACTCATGTGACCGCAAAAATGAGGTGCGGTGCGGTTATGATTTTGGCTAAACTATACACCGCACTGCACCACACATGTGACTACAAAAATGAGATGCGGTGCAATTATGATTTTGGTTAAACCACACCGCAAAGTGCAGTGCTAAAAATGGCCTAAAACCGCACCGCACTACACCGTGAACACTCCTAAATTAGGGGCTACGAAATATCTAAGAGAAAGCTGCTATCACTGTATTAAATGCTTTGTAGCTAACTCTCTGGCCACATTAATGAGAAAGTGATACTTGAACAGTAATTTTTAGCCTTATAGCTACTCCTCGAAGACTTCAGGAAGGTGCTGATGGGATAAGGATCAACACCAATAATCTAATATACACGTGGAGGGTAGAGATGAAAAGAGGAATATAGTATAAAATAGAAAAAAGACCCTAAGGAAAGGAGATCGGAAAATTGAGAGAAAAATACTATAGCAACAAGAACTGTGCTTGTAGCCAAATTTAAGAAATATATACAAAAACTGATCTCCTCGGATTGTGCCGAGGACGATTTTCTTTAGATAAAACCAGTCTATCTTTACTTTATTGTGATTTGAATGCATTATAATTGTTACCCACTTATTAGGGCTTAGTTTCAAACTCACTCTCTACAAATTAATTGTATTGGGCTCTTGGGCCTAGATCCTTTTACCTTTTGGGCTTAAGAACCAAATTGTGTCCTTAATATATATATATATATATATATGAAAGTTCAATATGGGATGAAACACCCTTGAACGTTTAGACCCCAAAATATAAAAATACCAATTCAAGCTTTATATCAAACAATTAATGGGCGGAACATGATAATAAGCCAATAACAGAATTGATAGACAATCTAAGCCAAATATAAACAATTCACAGCAGTAAATATAAGGAAAAGATAAAGGGAAGAACGATGCAAACACACGACAAATACGATGTGTTATCGAAGAGGAAACCGAAGTCCTCGGCGTAAAACCTCTCCGCCGCCCTCCAAGCATGATAAAATCCACTAAAAATGTAGTTGGGATACATGAAAGCAGAAAGACCCTCCAACTTAATCTACCCGGTACTTAAGCCCTCCAAGCTTCTTGCTCAACGAGGTTGCGCCGAACTTATTTCTTCTTTAGCTTCCCGAATTCCGCTACTTGACCATAGCATCAACAATGTATATTGGTTCCTTCCAAACTCTTCCCTCAGCACCAAATGAACCTTCTCACAGACTTGGGTGTGTGAGATAAGGATTTGGTAAAAGACCTCTTAAGGGTATGACAATGGAGAGAAAGAGAGTAGAGGAATTTGTAGAGTCTCTTAGATGAAGATTGGGGATAGACAATCTTGTTTTCTCTAGGGTTTTCTCTCACAAAATTCTCTCTAGAAGCTCTACACATTTAGTGGTATAAGGGTTATATATAGTGAGGTGGTATGGGAATACGAAGAGACACATTTTTGCCAAACAGGGTAAATTAGGCAGCTTGGTCTCACGGCTTGTCCAAGTCGGAAATCAAGTCCACGTAACGCCTGGCCAGCTTGGACTTTTGCCTGTAGTGCGACAGCTGGCGCGACCCTTCAGCTCTCATCTCACTGCCTGAAGTTGGCGACTTGCACCGGAGCCACCCGCGAGTCCTAGCCGCAAGCTCTACTTCTTTGCACATACTTGACTTTTCTTCACACTTGGACAAGCCGCGAGCCAAGCCGCCAATTTACCCTGTTTGGCAAAAATGTGTCTCTTCGTATTCCCATACCACCTCACTATATATAAACCCTTATACCACTAAATGTGTAGAGCTTCTAGAGAGAATTTTGTGAGAGAAAACCCTAGAGAAAACAAGATTGACTCATCCCCAATCTTCATCTAAGAGACTCTACAAATTCCTCTACTCTCTCCTCTCCATTGTCATACCCTTGAGAGGTCTTTTACCAAATCCTTATCTCATCACACCCAAGTCTGTGAGAGGTTCATTTGGTGCTGAGGGAAGCAGTTTGGAAGGAACCAATATACATTAGTTGATGCTATGGTCAAGTAGCGGAATTCGGGAAGCTAAAGAAGAAATAAGTTCGGCGCAACCTCGTTGGAGCAAGAAGCTTGGAGGCTTAAGTACCGGGTAGATTAAGCTTGGAGGGTTTTGCTATTCATGTATCCCAACTACATTCTTTAGTGGATTTTATCATAGCTTGGAGGGCGGCGGAGAGGTTTTACGCCGAGGACTTCGGTTTTCTCTTCGATAACACATCGTATGTTGTCCGTGAGTTTGCATCGTTCTTCCCTTTATCTTTGCCTTATATTTACTGCTGTGGATGTGTTTATATTTGGCTTAGATTGTCTATCAATTCTGTTATTGGCTTATTATCATGTTCCGCACATTAATTGTTTGATATAAAGCTTGAACTGGTATTTTTATATTTTGGGGTCTAAACGTTCAAGGGTGTTTCATGCCCATATTGAACTTTCATATATATATATATATATATTAAGGACACAATTTGGTTTTAAGCCCAAAAGTAAAAGGATCTAGGCCCAAAGAGCCCAATACAATTAATTTGTAGAGAGTGAGTTTGAAAACTAAGCCCTAATAAGTTGGGTAACAATTATAATGCATTCAAATCACAATAAAGTAAAGATAGACTGGTTTTATCTAAAGAAAATCGTCCTCGGCACAATCCGAGGAGATCAGTTTTTGTATATATTTCTTAAATTTGGCTACAAGCACAGTTCTTGTTGCTATAGTATTTTTTCTCTCAATTTTCCGATCTCCTTTCCTTAGGGTCTTTTTCTATTTTATACTATATTCCTCTTTTCATCTCTACCCTCCACGTGTATATTAGATTATTGGTGTTGATCCTTATCCCATCAGCACCTTCCTGAAGTCTTCGAGGAGTAGCTATAAGGCTAAAAATTACTGTTCAAGTATCACTTTCTCATTAATGTGGCCAGAGAGTTAGCTACAAAGCATTTAATACAGTGATAGCAGCTTTCTCTTAGATATTTCGTAGCCCCTAATTTAGGAGTGTTCACGGTGTAGTGCGGTGCGGTTTTAGGCCATTTTTAGCACTGCACTTTGCGGTGTGGTTTAACCAAAATCATAATTGCACCGCATCTCATTTTTGTAGTCACATGTGTGGTGCAGTGCAGTGTATAGTTTAGCCAAAATCATAACCGCACCCCACCTCATTTTTGCGGTCACATGAGCGGTGTGGTGTATAAAAATCACCGTACAATTCAAAATGTATCAGTAATATCACTACCTCAAATTCTCAGGTATACATCAAACATGTAATGAAGTCAAGTACTTTGAATAAGGTAGAGTGGCAAGCAACTTAAATATTTTAACTATCAAAATCTAATGCTCTTCAATCCTCACTTTAGATCAAGAATATGAAGTAAAGAGTTTATATGAAACACCAGGTACAAAGCAAAAAGGATTTACCCATACTCAAAGCAATTCTAGTCATGCCTACTAATTTCAAGTTCCAATTATCAAAACCATAATGTAAAAAAGTCTAAAGCAAAGCATGAAATGAATTACAAATCCAAAACAAGTATTAATTGTAAACCTAACAAGAATTGTGTAAATGAACATGAACGCAACAAAAAAAAATAGGTCTGTCCATCTAATGCTATACTTCTCCCCTCTCAATTCTATTTTGTAGCTCACACTCCAAGTCTTCACTTAATCTTCTTTCTCTATTGCCAATTTCATCAATTCTACGAAATAAATATAGAAAATGTTAGTAAACTAATAACAAAGACCAATAAACTAATATACAATTTAAATATATAGTTTTAGAAAATTACCTCCTTCAACATCTTGTTCAAGACTTTCCACTTCATTCATTGCTTCCTGAAGATTGATTGGTTTAGATGGGTTTTTTAACCAATTTTGAGCATAGATAAGGGCCTCCACAGTTTTAGGAGCTAGTGAACTCCTAAAGGATCCAAAACACAACCCCCGTGCTAAAGGCTGATTCAGAAGCAACAGTGGACACAGGAATAGCCATGACATCTTGTGCTATCTCAGAAAGGATTACATATCTAGTAGAATTCACCTTCCACCAAGCCAAAATATCAAAACCCTCCTTCTTCTTTTTTTTTTTTTTTTTTTTTTCACTAGTTTCAATAAGATATTTGTCCACATCGATAGTGCATTCATTATCATCTTTTGTAGCTATGTGTTCATCAAACTCATGTGAAGCAATCTTCCATGGATCTTATGGAAAAGTAGCACTTGTTTCTATTGAAGAACCAACATTAGTGGCCTGCCCATTGCCACTAGCACTTGATAATTCAGTACCCTTTGCATAGTGGGCATACAACTCATTTAAAGCATCCCTTACCAATTTTAAAGCAAACTCTACCTTCTCTTTTGAATAACACTTATTAAACCAATATTTCAAATATTTCATCTTCTATCCTAGGTCAAGAACCACGGCAATAAACATCATCAAATTCATATTTTCAATGTCTCCCCAATACTTTTCATATTTTTCCTTCATAGATTGTGCCATTTCTTTTAAGAGATGATCACCATCAATGCCACACAATCTATGCAATTCATTTTGAATGCCCACTAGCTCACAAAAATAAGTATTTGAAGTGACAAATAAAGAACCAGAAAACATAGAGTTACCTCATAAAAAAGCTGGAGAAAATTACAAAACATTCTGACATTCACCCAATCCTTACCCTTGAGAGGACCTATGTGCTTCTGTTTCCCATTTCCATCTACCTTTATAAAGTAAGATTAAATTCCACATCCTCTTCATGCATCCTATCAAAGGCTGTTTCACACTTCTCGGCTGCCTCTAACATAAGATATGTGGAATTCCATCTAGTAGGGACATCAAGAGATAACAAACTTTTAGATTGGATTTTTTCATCATTTGTAGTTTCCTTGAACCTATCCATCCTTTTTGGAGATAATTTAACATACCGCACTGCATTCCTCACCTTAACAATTGAGTTATGAATGCCTTTCAATCCCTCTTGCACAATGAGATTCAATATATGAGCAGCACATCTCATGTGCAAGAACCGGCCTCCCAACATACAACCATCCTTCATCTCCAACTTCTTCTTCAAATAATCAAGAGCCACATCATTGGGTTTAGCATTATCAATTGTGACAGTTATCACATTTTGATACCCAATCATTCAAGCACCTTTCAATAGTTTTCCCAATTGTCTCCCTTAATGATTTGGAACTATACAAAAATTCAAAATCCTTTTTTGATAGGTCCAATCACCATCAATATAGTGGCAAGTGAAACACATGTAGTTGAGGTTTTGAATGGAAGTCCATGTGTCAATAGTCAAAGACACCCTTTGGCCCAATTTCAAATAGCTTATCAACTTCTCCCTTTCCCCAAACCAAAGTTTAATACAATCCCTTGCCACCATGAGACAAGAAGGCACAAGAAACCTAGGCTCAACCATCCCCATAAAGTATATAAAACCATTATGCTCAACAAATCTAAAAGGTAGCTCATCCACTATAATCATCCTCGCAAGTGCCATCCGAATTCTCTCAATAGAAAATTTAGCAACAACAAGCTCATTACTAAACTCTCCCTCAACACTGATAGGCCACAGTCTGAATGACCACTTGTGATTAACCCTAATTAATTAATTAGCCAAGTTATTAATTAATCAATTAATCATGCAATTGCGTGGAAGCACAAACAAATCACCAAAACTAAATATGCAGCGGAAATTAAATAACACGGTGATTTGTTTACGAATGGGGAAAACCCTAACAGCAAAAACTCCACCGGGTGATTTTCAGGTCACCACTCCCGAAACTCCACTATTATCAAATCAAGCGGTTACAAGTAAAGAAATCCCAAGTACCTTACCAACCTACAGTTGAACCCTTACCCCAATACCCAATTGGACTTGATCTGTAGCGACAGTTCCCACCTTTGATGCACGGCTCCCAAGTACGTGATTAACCAATGCGCGGATCCCAGTACGTGACTTCAGAACACCAACTAAGGAAGAAAGGTTGGCTGCAAAGTTCTTCAGTTCATCCTTTATGATAAATAGCAGGAAGATGCTTGGTTACAAAACCCTACGGTGCAAATATACAGCAACTTCTTGAAGGAAGCTGAACTAGGTCAAGAACTTTGTCTTTTGATCACAATTTGCTTGAACAGAGATTGCTCAATGATATTCCAATTTGTGTCACACTTGATGGCTCTTAAAACAATCCTTTTATATGTTTAGGGTTAGAAGAAAAGAAGGCCCAAAAACATATTCACAGATCCCAAGAAAATCAGATTGGAAATTTGAAATTTTAAATCTCGATAGATAGCAGGTGTCGAGGTAGCTATTGAGAAGGTGTCGAGCTTTAAAAACTTTGCACTTCAGCTTGCTTTTTCTTGGACAGACTTGATGACTTCAACACTTGACCTTGAAACCTTGTTTCTTGAAGTATTAAAAACACCTAGAACTACCCAATTACAAGTAGAGTGCGTTTTGTCAAAGGATTAGCCAATTTACATAAATAAGTGACATATGTTCTTAACAAGTGAAAACATATATGTCCTAACAAATACCACCAGTTTTTCTTTGCTTGGAAACTCAAAGTGGTATGGCTGGTGTCAATGACACCCGAATTCTTCTTACATTTTAGCAAATGAGCCCGCATGGATGAGGTCCATTCCTCCTTGTAGCATTGTATTGCTTCTTACAATATTTGCATTCTGACTTTTCACGATTTTGTAACCTAACAAAATGCTCCCAAACATCAAATGGCTCTCTGGTGGACCGATTCTCATTAACTCTAGCTTTTTTTTGGTAGGGGTGTTGAGAAATCTAGTTTTGTATCTCATACAAAATGCACAGCGGAAGTAACAAAACACGAATCTACTTCAATCATGAAAGATAAACATGTAACCATGAATTCTAGATCAAAGAAAAGGAAGCGTACCTTGATGCAGTGAATTTCAAAACCTTGACTTGAGAATACCTTTAATCTTCATCTCAATTCTACAAGGTGCCCAAGATGTGTGGTCTCTCAATCAGTCTTTTGTACATAGACTTTCAAAGAAAATTCTTCTTTTTCTCCTTGTGGAGAAAAACTGATTTTTTTTTTCTTTTTTATCATACGTACGTTTTTAAAACTACCTTGGTAGTCTCTTTTTTAATAACTCTTATTAAATAATGACTGATTATCTAATTGGGTTAGCCTTTTGGGCCTACCCAATTGGGTTTTAGTTTGTGGCTTGAGATGGGACCAAAAGGAACAAATAAGACTCTAGCTCCAATGGGCCTTGGGCTTTTCTGTCAACTTTTGACAAGTCCAAAGTTACCATTAATTATATTCAATACCACTATAAGAATATAATTGCACTTTAGACCTTATTAATAAATTATATCCCAAGACTTTATTATACATACAACCCCTTCATTAAAATATTTGTAGTAATACAAAGTCATAAATATTGACTGCCACTTTGAAGATTACTACATCTTAATCCTTGAGTACCCGGTTTAATCCTTTAAGTTATTCAATATATATTTATGAAATCCAATTTCATAAATACATATACTTTAGTAACTCCTTACTAAAGTGGTTGGGCCAACACTCTGAATAACCAAACCCATTAAACTTATCTCAAAGGAATATTTTATATCTCCGTTAAGAGATTATGAATTCCATCTTGAAAATATATGTTCTATCAACATTAAATGCGGCTGCCCAACATACTGAGGTTTTGATCGTTACTAATAGATCTCACTCCTGATATATCAAAGCAACCTACATTTCATGATCAGGTCCATTATTCTCTTAGGATTTAGAGTTGATGTAAATAGAAGTCGTGAGATTTATTATTAATTTGACAGTCCTTAGGAGAATAATAAATCTCACAGCGGTCCAGTTCAATATGTCTTAACTCTTAAAACATATCAACATACAACTAGAAGTCTCCACTTCCATGATCAAGACAAATCATCGTAGTTGATATGTTATAGTTTTCGCAGATGAAATGCCCAATTTCATCACCGACTACGAACTAAAATTATGAGTTTACAAAGAACTTGTGATTTATATCTTTCTGTGACTTTTCACATAAATCACATACTATGCATCTCATGGACTAGGATAATGTCCCATTAGTTCATAAATAGATAGTCTCATATAATTAAACAATTTAATTATTTATGACATGCCAATAAATTGGATTTTAGGGCATAAATCCCAACAATCTCCCACTTGCCTCAAAGACAATTTATCATATATTCGACACTTATCTCCCTCTAGAGTAATTCAAAGTCACTCTAAGGCAAGGTTTGGAAACAAGTTTCAGTCAGATTTATTGCATAAATCATCCTTTCTACTACTACATTACACGTACTCATATCTCTCTAATGAGATGATACTTATGCTTAATGTGTGTCTTCACCACCTAGGATGAACACATATCTTGAAGTGTCATTTTGGCCTTAAAAGTGTGCTTGTAAATAAATTATGAGAAGTTACTCTTGCAAAATGAAGTTTGGAGTTTTAAAATTGCGCATTCCCAAAATGTATTGTCTTTCTGTTGCATTTGTTTTATTTTTTTGTTTTTTTCTTTTCTTTTTGGGAGAAATGGTTGCCTCGGTACAAAACACCCCACGTGGTCAATTGTTGTTCACAACCATGTGAGTCAATGTTTGATTTTTAAGCAATGCTATTTCATTCTAACACTGAGATGAATGCATCAAGCATATTTGTTCGTGTGGTATCTCTTCTCTTGTCCTCTTCAAAGGAAGAGTCCAGGTTCTAATTCCTGGGTATTTGTCCAAGATATTGTATTTTTTATTGGAAATTATGGACTTTGAGGCGTATATACAAGTCTTTAAACTTTAAAGTGATATTTGCTCAATTTGCTCTCACTTTGAAATAGTTTGTTGCCGAAGAAAGGCGAAAATGGCCAAATATCACATTTTTTTGAAATTTTTAGCAAAAAACCACTGTTTTGGAAATAAATGGCAATCTACCACTTTTTCCAGTACTTGAGTTTGGTGAACTCAAGTACCCTATTTTATAGTTCCACCGTGGCATTGCTGAGCTGGAAATTGGGCGATTAAAAAAATAATGTGGTACTCAAGCTTGGTGAACTCGAGTACCATGTACAATACTCGAGTATACCAGGCTCGAGTACCTTTTATAAATAAAATGCATAAAATTTTATTTCTACAGTACTCGAGTTTACCAAACTTGAGTACCGTGTAATTTTGATTTTGTTTTTTTTTTTTTTTGTTTGAGGATAATCGACAAATAAACATAAAGATAAAAATAAGTAGCCTTTTTATGTTTTTATTTATTTAAATAGAAGCATTGTAAAATATAGAGATTTTAATTTCGAAATATGAGTTTAATTTCTACATTGATTAAAATTGTTCATCGTTTTCTCATAAAAATTGTTCACTATTTTCTGTATAAACTATTTCTACGATTTTGTATAAAATTATTTTTTGTTCAGCATTATTTAAGAAATTGTTCACGCTCTTTTTTGCATAAATTATTTTATGTTCACTATTTAAAAAATTGTTCACTATTTTCTCATAAAACACCTAGTGAAATCGTGTTTTCTAAATTTAAACGCCAAATCTGAATGCTTTTACATGTTTAAATTTCACAATAATCGAATATATTTTTCTGCATTGATAAAATCTGTTTCTACATTAATGAAATTTTCTCTCTACACATCATATTTACTGTATATTCGAATATGCTTACTGCATTCATAAAATCTGTTTTTTGCATTAATTAAAATTGTTCACTATTTTCTGCATAAAATATTTCTAGCATTAGTGTAGTTATTGCACTTAAATGGTTTTTGTGTTTTTTTAAATATGTAACCATATGACTAATGGACAAGCTCTATGAAAGAAAAATGAATGATTCGTATAAATCACCTAATGGTAAATGCCTCGAAAAATTCGAATTTGTAAAAATGTTCGAATTAGTTGAATGTAGAAATTCGAGAAAAATCGATGGAAAATCAATGAACGTACCAAATCGTGAAGGTGTACATAAGATGTACTGATAGTCTAGACTTGTTGAGAAATTTGATTTCATTAAAAGTACAAAATAATGAAAATTCAATGGAAAAGTATGTACGTTAGATGTATAGATCATATGAATTTGTTTAAATTTGAATCATTGAATGTACAAAACTGTGAAAACTCAAGGAAAAATTGTGTACATTAAATGTACAGATAGTACGAATTAGTTGAAAAATTCAAATTCGTTGAGTGTNTCATATCAAAAATGAGATAGTCTTTAGTCCAATGTGAAGCTTCAATGATCATTCAATCAAGGCATACACAACTAGCACTAGATAATGTGATCTATCTCAATTATAGAAACATGCATATATGACCTCCCTCAAGTACTTGATAACAATTCTTTGAAGCTTTACATTTGGCTCCATATTTAACATATCATTTGCAATTTTTGAGCAAAGAAAATCTCATTGAGAGATAGATGCCTGAAATTTTTGATATTTCAATTGAGGTGTCAACCTTTGGCTTTTTGGGCATCATTCATACATTTTATTTTGGTCGCTTTCCCTTTTTCCTAATCGAATACTAGTTTGTGCGACAGGTTTTTGCAGCTCTATATCTCTTTTCATTTAGAGATTTACATTTAGAGAGCTCTTTTAAGCAAAAAATAAAATGTGGGAAGATATATAGGCATGAGTCTATACATGTCTCAAGATCAACAAAATCATTGACTAATCATTCATGGCAAGGTTGAAGATCTATTTACAACAGTCACATAAATTTCAGAATTTCTTCCACAATGATACGAGTACATGAGAGACAAGTTAAGCTCGTTAAATGCACAAAGCCATAAGTACAAAGGTACAAGGCAAAACATGCTTTGAGACAAAAACTCAATCAAAGTGATCAAACTTTTTGGATTTTCTATTTTTATGTGTTTTTGAATTTTTGACAAAAAAAAGTAAAAGATTGATAAAAAATAGAACATAAAGAACAAGTAAAACATTTGAACCAAAGACAAAAAAAGCCTAAAAACTAGCAAGAAGCACACAAACAAGCATATACACACACATAGGAAGTATTGATGCATGGACATGTTGTAATGCTTATGCATGAGTACCCTACGTCACCCACACGTCACGTGCGTTTGGGTGATATCCTTGACGGATCGGGTACGAGTGTTAGGACTTTCTAACTTCTGGTGAAACTCTCCAACGCAAGTGGTGTGAAGCACCGATCCTTTTCATCACATCCGTCATACCGGGATCACGATTTTAACTTCTTGGTTTCTCACCACCCAAGTCCTCATATCATTTCTCCTTTCTCGTGACCAAGGTGCACTTGCATTGTTGTTGATCTCAGCTTCTGACAATTGGGGTCTGGTATGTCCTTGCAATCGCAATAGTGACAAACATACTCCATTCTAGGACCCTGCTACTGTCTTAGGAGTGATCTTCCTCTAGCTCCATATCTAGATTCTGATTGATTACTAGACTTATGTAATACCCATTGATCAGCCACATTCTTCTTCTTTTCAGCTTTGATTTTCTCAGGACTGGACCTATTCACAGTCGTCTCCTTAGCCTTTACAAACTTTACTTCTTTGGTGACATTTGCTGATGAGCTACTTCCTCCAGCGTATCCCAATCCGGATTTATCTGAGGCATGTTTTTGAGATGAAATAACATCATCTAGCTTCCTGGAGGAGACCCTATCTATCTTGGCATGAACTTCCACTACCTCTTGCTCAAGGAATCTCACTTTTGTGTAAGCTTCTGTTAGCTCACCATTAAGTGCTTCAATCTCACATTTTGCCTCCTTGTATCATGCTAGGAGACTTTTGTAATCTTCCTCAGCCCTCTTTATCTTCTTAATGGCTGCATTAGCCACCTTAGCATATTCATCGGTCTTCTCAAGGAGTGAGTTGTAAGTCTCTTGCAATCCCACTGCTTCTCCAACTTCTTCATCTTCAGACTCCTCGACTATTCCAATAGACTCCAAATCAGAATGCTCACCAAGCTCCTTCACAAGAATATCCAAATCCTCTGAGGTCTCCACATGAGCAATGGTCATGAACGCAGAGTAATTTCCTTCTCCGTCACAGCTCTCTTCTGAGTCAGAGTTTGATGAATTCGAGTCACTCAGAATAGTGGCATAGACCTTTCCTTTGGACTTCAAATAGTTGGGACATTCCTTTTTGAAGTGTCCGTGTCCATTACACTCAAAGCAAGTGATTCCTTGAGATGATTAGGAATCTCTATCATCCTTCCTTCGTAATTCTTTCTTCTCCCTCCAGAAACTCTGAAATTTTCCTTTGTCACCAAATTTTTCACCATTCTTGAATTTCAAGAACTTTCGGAAGTTTTTTACAAGATACGCTACATCTTTATCTACTCCATCTTCTTCGGAAGAATTATCCATTCTTTCGGTGATGGTTTTAAGAGCAAGTGATTTACTCATCTTGTGGGAAGGTAGTCCAAGCTTATACGTTTGAAGTGACCCAATGAGCTCTTGGATATTAATTTCATCCAAATCCTTGCTTTCCTCTATGGCTGTGACTTTTGCCCGAAAGCTCTCCGGTAAGGACCTCAAAATTTTTCTCACCACCTTATTATCCTCAATCTTCTCCCCAAGATTGAATTTAGCAATTACAATTTCATTAAGCTTCCCATAGAATGAATCAAATGGTTTATCATCCCCCATCTTGAGCTCTTCAAATTTGGTGGTAAGCATCTGAAACTTTGTGTCCTTAACTTTCTTTGTACCCTCATATGTCGTCTCCAAAATCTCCCAAGCTTCCTTGGTTACCGTCATATGAGAGATCCTGTGGAATTCATCAGGAGACACACCACAAAAAATAGCATTTAACGCTTTACTATTAGCATTGGCTGCTGCGAAAGCTGCCTTATCCCAAGTGGACTTAGGATCCGTCAGCTTGGTCCAACCAATCTCAACAGCATCCCAAACAGCATCATCTATAGAGCATAGAAATGCTCTTATTCGGACTTTCCAAAATGCATAATTATTACCATAAAAAAATGATGGAACAGTGAGAGATTGAGACCTATCCATCTCAACACGGGTCAAGGGTCACACTCAGGTATTAAAACCACAATAAGTGTACCCGCTCTAATACCAATTGAAAGTTCAATATGGGTATGAAACACCCTTGAACGTTTAGACCCCAAAATATAAAAATACCAATTCAAGCTTTATATCAAACAATTAATGGGCAGAACATGATAATAAGCCAATAACAGAATTGATAGACAATCTAAGCCAAATATAAACATATTCACAGCAGTAAATATAAGGAAAAGATAAAGGGAAGAACGATGCAAACACACGAACAATATACGATGTGTTATCGAAGAGGAAACCGAAGTCCTCGGCGTAAAACCTCTCCGCCGCCCTCCAAGCAATGATAAAATCCACTAAAAAATGTAGTTGGGATACATGAACAGCAGAAGACCCTCCAAACCTAATCTACCCAAGTACTTAAGCCCTCCAAGCTTCTTGCTTCAACGAGGTTGCGCCGAACCTATTTCTTCTTTAGCTTCCCAGATTCCGCTACTTGACCATAGCATCAACCAATGTATATTGGTTCCTTCCAAACTACTTCCCTCAGCACCAAATGAACCTTCTCACAGACTTGGGTGTGGTGAGATAAGGATTTGGTAAAAGACCTCTTAAGGGTATGACAATGGAGAGAAAGAGAGTAGAGGAATTTGTAGAGTCTCTTAGATGAAGATTGGGGATAAGACAATCTTGTTTTCCTCTAGGGTTTTCTCTCACAAAATTCTCTCTAGAAGCTCTACACATTTAGTGAGTATAAGGGTCTATATATAGTGAGGTGGTATGGGAATACGAAGAGACACATTTTTGCCAAACAGGGTAAATTAGCAGCTTGGTCTCACGGCTTGTCCAAGTCGCGAAATCAAGTCGCGACGTAACGACCTGGCCAGCTTGGGACTTTTGTCCTGTAGTGCGACAGCTGGCGCGACCCTTCAGCATCTCACATGCCTGAAGTTGGCGACTTGCAGCCGTGAGCCACCCGCGAGTCCTAGCCGCAAAGCTCTACTTCTTTGCACATACTTGAACTTTTCTTCACAACTTCTCACACACTACCCTTACAATAATCCCACCTAAATACAGGGTTACTAAGTGCTTAATTTACAAGCAAATTGGCACGGTTGATAATTTTCAACCTTACAATATATATATAATAAAAAAATTTAGTTATGTTTGGAGCCCAACCACCAATAGGAAGATGGCATGTATTCTATCACATGCACATGATTTATATGGTTGGAGGAATAATGTCATCTTTCTATACGTTGTTGTAGCCCAAGGCTTCAAGTATATTTGTAGCCAAATTTTGCCCTATATATAATAGATTTTCACAATAATAACCCTAGTTTTGATTACATAAAACAACAATATATATATATATATATATATTATTTTCAATAAACTAATTCTTTGAAAAAAATACATGCCCAAAAAAAGGATTTATTAAATGAAAATTGTAAAATTAATTTTTGTAATCCCAATCATAAATTAAATCAAAATATTGATTTATGCTTTGTTTGATAGGAATGATAGAAAGGAAAAAAAAAAAAAAAGAAGTCTTTCAACAAATTTCTTGTGTTTGATAGGAATGATCAAACACAATTAGCCACTTCAGTGCAAGGAACGTTTGGATACTTGGATCCAGAATACTTTCATAATAGTCAATTAACCAAAAAAAAAACAGTGATATTTATATTTTTAGTGTTGTTATGGCAGAGCTACTTTTACAGGTAAGAACACAATTTCTTTTGATAGGCCTGAAGTGAGAGAAATCTAGTAATGCACTTTGTTTCTGCAGTAAAAGAGAATCGTCTGCTTCAAATTCTTGAGGATCACATTGCCAAAAAGGCAGTATTGAGCATCTAAAGTAAGTTGCTAAACTTGCAATAAGGTGTTTAATTAAGCGTGAGAGGGGAGGACAGACCCATGGAGAAATGTTGATGTCTATATAGAAGAGACTGAGTGCTTGCTCGATGCTCCTACTCACTCTTTAAGCATTGATTTTGGCATTGGTTGTTCTTCTATAAGAACAACTACTGAGTACGATAGCATGAGAAACCAAAAGTATTAAAAACACCAGATGATGGGAAATATGTGGTTAGTTCCGTAATACTCTTGCACCAATTGAGAATTGAATAATTAATAAATCTCTCGTTAATCATTTAGACTAGAGGATGGAAGTGGTAGAAATTTTTGTATTAGATTCATTTGGGACGTATTCTAAACATACAGTACAGAATACAGACGCACCTTCTTCTTTTTTTTCTTCTTTTTTTCAATTAATCTACGAGGTTGTAAAAAAAGGGGCATTGGACAATGGAACATGCATGCACTAATGTCTAGGTGGTTCTCTACATTTTTTCATCTAATTTTCGAGGTGGTATTCAGTATTCACTATATTCTAATTTATGCTGCTTAATTAAAAATAAACTACTTTCAGAGGTTGAGGCGGACCTTTGAATCAATGCGTAAGAACTCCACGAAGTTTAAATTTAGCTCCACAACTAGAAATTTTATAGTTATTCTAGTGTATAATTTTTTTGGAAAAAAATGATTTATTTTACAATGTTTAGTTTCGTTCTTAAAAATTCTTTTAACCAATAGAGATATTTGTATACCTATAAGAGCATTAATTTGGCACCAAATATTAGTCAATAGATTAAAAAAATTAGTAAATGGAATGTACCTAACAAAATGTTACAATAATTTCACAACATTCTTAAATTAACATGTCAACTCACATATGGGTTCACCACAATCTCTATTTTAAATTTTTTTGCTATGCTAATTTATGGATGTTGTGAAATTGTTCTATCTCTAGAATTACTCAAAAGAAATTATTTAAACTAATGCTATATCTACAACATTTTCACAATAAATTTTTAGTAGTAATTTATAATTGTGAAATTGTTTTGTATTGAAACTATTCATAATCTATTAATTGTTACCGAGTTTTTTTTTTTTTTTCTGTTGTATGTATGTAGTTGGTGATTTTATTTTATTTTTGAGATGAATTGACCATTACCCGGTCAAAGTCTTCCGAAGTGAGCGCAATTATCTTTAAAGAGTATCCTATGGACAACTCGAAGTCCATAATTTCCTATCACTATTTTCTACAACATTTTGGACCATTTCCCCGGACTTTTAGAACCAGAACTTTCCTTGAAGAAGGCTGGCTAGAGATACCACTCGGACTAATAGCCTTGTTGCATGTAGCGGTGGCTCTAAGAATTTTTTTCAGAGTGTTTTTTAAAAAGTATAAATTATACAATCTAATAAAAAGAGAAATTTATATATTGACAACAACAACAATAAAAAAAATTAAAAAAATTAAAAAAAAAAAAACAAATACATAAAATTTACAATTGCATTCTACGAGTTTTTGTATTTTGAAATTGATACATGATAGTCTCATTATCACTGCTACAAACTACATTTCTTTCAATGTACACAATCAAGCAATCATTCATCAACTGAATTTAAAACAAATTATGGAGCAAAATTTAATTTTATTGGCAAATAAAAAACTGTGGGTGTTCCCAAATTTTTTTTTTTTGAAGAGTAGAAAAATAACAAATTTTAAATTATTATATATTAAAAAAAAATTTCCAGGTCAGGGGGGTCGTGGGACCACCTTGGCCTTAAGGTGGCGCTGCCCTGCCCCTGGTTGCATGCATCTTTCAGTGAGTCTCGTGTCATGTTTGAATGAAATAGCTTTGCTTAAAAATCAAACATTGACAGTCATCGATGAGAACAACAATTAAACACGTAGGAATATTTTGTACACTAGCTTACTAAAGGTAAAGGGAGACGACCATCTCTCAAAAAGAGAGACGACCTCAAGAAACAGACTTGCAATAATATATTTTTAAACTGAGTAGTAATATTTTAAAAACAACTTAAATGGTAGGCATATAGTTTTTATCCTTTTAAATTTAACCAATAGACTTGCGGCATTGACCTGGGTTTCCTTCTTTATGCCTTCAAAAGCAGCAGGATCTCTGAAGTCTTAGCACATACAAACAGAAAACAGAACAAATTGATCTGCAGAACAACAAAGTTGCCAAGCAACCCAAATATACAGCCCCATCTGGTGGTGCAAAAGAAAGTCTAGAGAAAGGAAAATCATGGCTTTGCGTGAAATGCTTTTGCAACAACTGCTGCTGCTGCTGCTTGGGTTGATAATTTTAGCAGCAACAGAAGCATCTCAACCCAATTCGAACTGCGAAAGGAGCTGTGGAAGTGTTAGCATCCCTTACCCGTTTGGAACAAAAGAGGGTTGCTACCATGATGAGTCTTTTCTCATCACTTGTAATAAGACCAAGAGTGGTACTTCAAAACCATTTCTGCGCCGTGGCAATATACCTGTCCTCAACATATCATTGGATGGTGAACTGCGAGTCTCAAGCGCCATAGCTCATGCTTGCTACAATGACTCAGGCATTCCTGTCAACAAAACAAAAACCGGGCTCAGCTTAACAAAGTTTGCTGTCTCATCTACGAAGAACAAGTTCACAGCTGTCGGTTGTGACGTTGTGGCGCTTATTCGAGGCTCAGGGGAAAGGGACTACGGAACTGGGTGCTTATCACTCTGTCGCAGTGTTGACAGCGTGGAAAGTGGGTCTTGCGTTGGCATAGGCTGTTGCCAGTCTCCTATCCCAACAGGTGTAACAGATTTTACTGTGGCGCTTACAAGCCTTAACAACCACTCCACCATACTTGACTTCAATCCATGTAATTTCGGTTTTGTAGTGGAAGAAAATACGTACAGCTTTTCCGCTTCAGATTTTAAAAATTTAATGAATAAGACTGTTCCAGTGGTGCTTGATTGGGCAGTTGGAAATGAGACATGCGAAGATGCTGAGAGGAATTCAACTAGCTATGCATGTATTGCAAAAAACAGTACATGTTATGCATCCAACAATGGTGGTGGGTATCGTTGCAATTGCTCCTCTGGCTTTGAAGGGAACCCATACCTCGTTGATGGTTGCAAAGGTACTAATATATATTTGATTTACTAAGAACTTTTTTTGTTGCTTTGGCTGAATTTAGTATGCTGCATTCTTATTTACATATTAATAGTACTTTATGATGGGTTGCATTGTGTTTCAGATATTGATGAGTGCCAAAATCCAAACCCCTGCTACAAAGAGTTATGCCATAACTTTGATGGGGGTTTCAATTGCTATTGTCCTAAGGGATACGAAGGTGATGGGATGAAAAACGGAACAAGTTGCAAGCTTTTAGTCACCCAATCCAAGATTACCATTATTGCACTATGTAAGTACATAATAATTAATTGTGTTATTATTATTATTAATAGAATACTTGCATGGAATAGATAATTAAATGATATTTGATTTAATATTTTATAAAAAAGACATGCATATATAATATTAGTAAAATTAAACAAGTTTTAGGATTGCGGCTTTGTGACATTGTGCTAGCAGATTTTCTTCCTTTTGAAATAAAAAATTCTTACTCATCCGAAAAAAGATATCACTAAAATACTAACTAGTAAATTTTTATTCTTTTAAGACTGTGTTTGGATTTTTTTTTTTTTTAAAGAGGTTATTTTCCTTCGTTTATTACTCAACAATTTTAAAAAAATAATAATAATAATAATAAAAAAAAAAAAAACACTGCACAATAATAAGTTTATTTTTATTAAATACAACAATAAATTAAGTAATTCTAAAATTATAGTAACTCAATAAATAAATAAATAAAAGCTAATGCTTTGAATTATGAAACTTAAAAGCCCACCATAATTACATTAAAAAAATATTTATTAATGAACATTGTTAAATTAATTATTAAAGTCTCATTTAAAAGTGAAATTTTCAAATGTAAAATTTGTAGTTTACATTGTACTAATAATATAAAATTCAAATAGTACACACAAATTTGCAAACATTTATACATTTGTATGTTTATAATATAAAAGGGTCCGGACTAAGTCTTATGTTCAGTGACACACTGACACTAGACTTGTTGAAATTGTGGTATATGTTTATTTTTGAACACGTGTCATCATCCGACCGAGTCCAATACATTAGAAACACCGGACCCAAACCTCCCCAATATAAGATTTATATTAGTATAATAATATAAATATATAACTACCCTTCTAAAATAAACTTTTTATTTTTTAGAACAAATTTCAAAATAGAGTTAAGTAGAATATACCATTAACGCGGAGTAATTCAAACCATTACTTTTGGAATGCATTACCCTCATTCGTCAACGTTTGTCTGCTGGACAACATTGACTAGAGATACAAAGGCCATAATAGTGGCTTTCTTGCATATTTTATAGTATATTAGCATTTTAATTGTTATGTAACGAATCCATCATTTTTTTTTTTCTTCACTATTTATAATATGTTATGTGAAGAGAAAATTTTTATTTTTTTTAATGTGATCTTAGCATTTTTTTTTTATTCTATATTCTGTATGAGTCCTCGTAATATTAAAATATGTCAATCCTATCCCATGTAGTTATTATATTAAAAAAAAAAAAAAAAAAAAAGGATTCCACGTAGTTATAGAAGGCCCACAAACCCTTTAAATGCTTTTGAATTTTTTTTTTTTTTTTTTTTTTTTTGGTAACAGCAAAAACAAAAAACCAAAATTGTATAAGTCACTCGTTTTCAAAATTTTAGTGTTAAATCTCTTGGGTCTCATAAGAAAATATGGGAAACCTGTTGTGTTAGCCATAGAACCAGGTGGGGTCTAGCCGTCTAGCCGTCTTGATCACAATAGCAGGCAAGCATTCTGATGTTTTATCAATCTTGGGCCCATAGTTTAAGAAAGCTACTACTGTCCAATACATGTAAACCCCCAAATTTGCAACCTAAGGTCACAGTCAACCTGTTATAAGTCGAATATAAATAAAGATGCACAAATGGAAAGGCCCATATTGGCTTAGGACCAGAGCCAGAGCCCACTCATACCTTTATTTTTCTTTTTCCCTTTTCTTTTTTTGATCTAGAAACTAGAAAGAAAGGGGGGCAGTATCATGGAGAATTTATCAGGTTTTTAAAACTTATTTTAATAAATTTATTTTACTTAAAAAACAAGTTATATAAATGTATAATTGTATGTAAAAAAAAATGAAAATTTTAAAACTATATCGAGAAAAATAAATAAAATAAACTAAAAAATAAGAGAAAATAAATAATCCCTAAAGCTCCAAACTTAAACTTGGAAGTCTCAATAGCTTATCAACCCCATAGTTTATAATTTTTCACTTAAATTATACTTCAAAATTTCTTTAGAATATTTTAAACAGATTATTTAAGCAAAAACAACTTTAATAGTATAACTCAATTTAATAAAAACACTATCATTTTCTAGTTTCTTCTACTAAACTATCGTTTTTTTCATATAATAAGTATCTTAATGCCCAGATAAATTTTGTATTTGATACGTTATAGAACCTGACAAACAAGAAAAAATATAACCAAATTTTAATTATTTCAATTTAGGAAAACTTTAAGTGCAAAAAATTAGTTCAGAGCTGAATAAGATATATTCTTAAGAAACTAGTTTTGCATTTGTCTCTTTTAACGACTATTTGGAGTTAAGTAATTCACACTGCCTTTAAAAAGGGGTGTTTTGGCAAATTACATAGTAACTTTCATTATGACATAAGTTAAATAAAAAGTAAAAAAAATTAAAATTAACATGGTTTTATTTTATATTTAATTTGTCTAAACTTATGTTAGAACAAATTTGTTGGGATTATGTATATGAAAATGCTAAATTCACTATCTATTATGAGACAACACTTAAGTATAATCCTTTGAATGGAGTTTATTGTCAAGAGTCTTGTAATTTATTTGGTTGACACCTCGTAGTGTTTCTAAGCGAGACATCTAGGATTCAAATTTCCACCTCCCTCATATTGGATGGTTGTAACTATCAAATTAACCAATATATATAATTTATTGAGTTTCCCAATTAAATTCAAATGTATAACTAGATGAAAATAATGTGTAATAAAAAGGTAGTTACTCAGGCTTTCTACTATGGAGAAAGGCCAAACCAAGTCCACTCTTTATTTCTCTCTACTACTCACTCACGATCTCAACATAAATTAATTCCAATAATTTCATTGTTTCAGGGAACAAAAAGATGAAACTCCTATTTAATGAGAAAAAATATAAAACTAATAAAAGTCAATCATGCTATTCAAAAATTTGGTTAAATTGGCTTCTTCTCAACTAGTAAAAGAATGTTAAGGTTTTAACAAAGGAGTTCAATTCAAAATTTTGGTTAATTAATTCTATGTTTGTTGTAAATAAGTTTAATATTCATTTAAGTTAGCATGAACCACATTCTAGATCCGCTCATAGATATATGCTTATGCTATAGTCACAAACTATGTTCTAAATATTGGTTGGGTCATCTTTGTATGATAAATATGTTAAACATTTATTTCGTACCATGTCAATGTATTTTCCATTACAAACTTAAAGACGATATCTTCTCAAAAAAAAAAACAAAAAAACAAAAAAAAAACAAAAAACTTAAAGACGATAGGATTGACAAATATAAAATGTTAAAAAGTTGTTCAAGGTGAGAATGCATGTTTGAATTTGTGCAGGTATCAGTGTTGGCCTTTTAGTATTGTTTGTGGGAAGTTCTTGGATGTATTGGGGACTGAAAAAAAGAAAGCTCATCAAGCTTAGAGAAAAATTCTTCCAACAAAATGGTGGCTTATTGTTACAACAGAAACTATCTAATCGCAAAGGATCTGTCGAGGCAAGCAAAATTTATAGTGCAGATGAAATCAAAAAAGCTACCAACAACTATGATGAAAGTAGAGTCCTTGGTCAAGGAGGCTATGGAATAGTTTATAAAGGAATATTACCAGATAACAAAGTGATTGCTATTAAGAAGTCCAAAATTGGTAATCAGATCCAGATTGAGCAATTCATAAATGAAATAAATGTGCTTACCCAAATTAACCATAGGAATGTGGTTAAGCTATTAGGTTGTTGTCTAGAAACAGAAGTGCCCTTACTAGTTTATGAATTCATCACAAAAGGGACTCTTTCTGATCACATTCATGATAAAAGCCTATCATCCATACTTTCTTGGGAAAAACGCTTGAAGATTGCTGCAGAAACTGCAGGAGCACTTGCATACTTGCATTCTGCAACTTCTGTGCCAATTATACATAGAGATGTCAAAGCTGCAAATATACTATTAGATGATAATTTCACAGCAAAAGTGTCTGACTTCGGAGCTTCCAGGCTAGTTCCTCTTGATCAAACACAATTAAACACTTTGGTGCAAGGAACTTTTGGATACTTAGACCCAGAATATTTTCATACTAGCCAATTAACAGAAAAAAGTGATGTGTATAGTTTTGGTGTTGTTTTGGCAGAGCTTCTGACTGGCAAGATGGCACTTTCATTCGATAGGCCTGAAATTGATAGAAATCTAGCAATGTGCTTTGTTTCTGCTGTGAAAGATGATCGCCTAGTTCAAATTCTTGAAGACAGCATTGTTAATGAGGGTAATATTGAGGAACTAAAGGAAGTTGCTAATCTTGCAAAGAGGTGCTTGAAGGTGACAAGCGAGGATAGGCCTTCTATGAAGGAAGTGGCAATGGAATTGGAGGGGTTTGTTATCATGGAAAAACATCCTTGGAGAAATACTAGTGTCTATACAGAGGAAACTGAGTTCTTGCTCGGTGCACCTACTCAATCATTTAGTGTTGATGTTGGTCCAAGTAGTGCGTCCAGTACAGGTATTGGGTACGATAGCATGAGAAACGAAGTATTGAAACCGCTGGATGATGGGAGATAGTTAGGTAATCCATGGTAATATTCTTGAGTCGATTTAGCCTAAATTATTTATGTATGTATTATGCAATTGAACTTATGTATCACAATATATTTGAACATGTTGTGGACTGGTTCATGCTGTGTGTGACATTATACACATGTTGTAGACTGAATAAAATCTGGCACAAGAACAAAGGAACATGCATTGCCCCAGAAAATGTCTAGGTGGCAATGCGGTATTCAATATCATCTAATTAATATTTGGGTCTGTTATCAAAGAAAATAAAAGTAAATATTTGGGTCAATCAATATCATCTAATTCATACTAATTGATATTCTACTTCTAAAGGTTGAGACAGATCCCATCAAAGGCCCTGTATAGGTGAGCAATTATGCTGAATTCATATTTTAAAGATATTTAAATATCTGGCTTTAAACTTCCGTGGGAGCTATGAAATAATAAATTTAACAAAGAAAATGAAAAATGTATAACAAAATTCTTCTCTTGCTCACACTTCCAAGGGCTGAAATGCTAGCTTAAAAATCAACAAAAAAAAAAATTCTTCTGAATCATACGAATTTACCCCAGGCCTCATGGTTGTCACTTAAAATTTCATGCCTTATTGTTTCATGCCTTATTGGCAAACTTTGACATTCACAGCTGAAAAAAATATTAGTTACTTCAACAAAGTTGGTTTTTTTTTCAAGGATCAAAATCCTTCAAAAAGTATTAAAAGCCTTTAAAAAAGATTATTTTGAGGATCTAGATGACCTTTGATAACCTTTGAAACAAATGCCTTTGAAATAGAAATTTCAATGGCCTATGTGACCCATGAAACAAAAATTTTGACAGCCAAATGTTTTTTCTTTATGGAGGATGGGCAGATTGGCGACCCTCAAAAAATTAAAAAATAAATAAAAGTACAATAATCTCTTTTAAGGGTCTCCCAACCGTCAAAATAAGGTTTTTCTCTTAAAAATAAAATAAACACCCACAACCATGCACATAAACTTTAAAACACCACATATTACAAAATCTATATTACACCAAAATACAAATATCAAAACAAAATTTAATTAGCTTTTCAAATCACTAAATCCTTCATTCTTAAAGTTTATGAGGATACGTTTACATTAACCTAAAGGAACTTAGTATTTTAACTAGAAAATTCTAAAACTAATAAACTATTATACCCACCCATCTTTAATATCATGCTAAAAGTGTTAAGCAAAGAATGATTTATCAAGGCCATTCCAAGAGATTAGAAGATGCTTCATTCACAAGTTCCATTAATCTAATAAGCCCTTAGGTCCAGTATTCCATCATTGTAGCCAATTACTTCTAAGGATGCACATACTTTTATCTTGTCGGTTATAACTTATCTACAACCAAAGATATACCTCTCCAACATGGAGAGTAATCACCCACTTGACACTGTATAACACATAAATCATGTAGTTGGTTACATAAATGTAAAGATGTAAAGCTCCTTAAAAGTTTTTACATTCATGAAGGGGGCACTAGAGAAATAGAAGTGGTGGCTTATGAATAATGAAAATCTAAAGTTATTAGTGACATACAACATCTGGGCTTCAAATAACTGATGTAGACAATTTTCAAATTTACATAAACTGATGGAATTTTCAACTTTTAAGAGTTGTGTTTTCCAAAACTCAAAATGGAATACAAATTATGAAATTGAACAGATCATAATGGTACAAATATAAATTCAGATTAATGATGACAGAAACAGCCAAACTAACCACAGCCTATTCATGTGGCAATGCACTTGTTACATGGTTGAGGTGTTTGATTGACAAATTGTCATACAATGAATTAAGTAGTATAGTTCAATTCTTGAATTATTACCTTGACCACAAGTGTCTGAACCCCAGCATACCTAACATCCCAACTGAACTCACTCATGCTCCATCTAGTTCCACCAAGAGAGTCACCGAGTAGTATAGTTCAAGTAGTACTGAATGTCAGCTGCCTAGCTAGGATGCATTGTCAGCATCATTGAGCCATAACTTGCATTATAGAGCCAGGATATCGAGCACCAAGAGAATCACACAACTTAATTATTTTCTATTTAACCCAACTTCTGCTAGATAAACATAAATTTACTAATTCCAAAAAAAAATAAAAATAAAAAAATACTCCCATCTCACTCTAGCAAATTCCAGAAAACAATACTTGCCTTGTGCATCTGGATATACCCAAAGAAAAAAAAGTAAGAAAGTATGAGAAAACAAACCTAAAAAGGAAGCTAAGACCGATCAAAGCAGAGCTCAATAACATAGTTAAAATCCATCAAAGATTTGCAAAGCAGAACTTGCAAATTTAAAAACAACTAGAATTTTTCTCATAGAGAAAGACTATTAGAAGCAGTTAAAGACCCAAAATTTTCTCAGGAATCCTATTGAGAAAAATCTAGTCGAAGATGTGAAAAAGTAAACAAACAAAAACAAAAAGGTAGATTTGAAGGTGGGTGGAAGAAATAGAGAGATCTGTACCTCAATGACAAGTACCTCAACAAAGACACAAATTTTAAACTTTAAAAATATTCAATCAATGCAAATTAATTACATAACCACTTGCTAGAAAAAATAGGAAACATCAGTACATGTAAAAATAAAATTACATTGGTGTATATCAACCAAAAACAGTATTATAATTTCATCAAATTGAATACTTACAAGGCTGGATTATATATATATATATATATATAATGGAATGTAGAGGCTTCTTTCTTTTGAAAATGACAGAAACGACCAAAAGATCTTTGATCAGCAGCATCACCATGATTTCAATGCAATAGCATTTTGCAATTCTTTAAACTAAGTTTCTATCTCTACAACAAATAGAAGACAAGATTATAAACAACAAGGAATATAAAGCTATGATATATGAACAAGCGAAGTGAGAAGAAGGTACAGAAAAGAGGGAATAGTGGATAACTTCAAGAAAGCAGCCCACATCGATTGTGCGGGATTAAATGATTAAATAAAAGTTTAAAAAACTTGCAATGAGATTTCAAAATCATCTTTGCCAGAGTAACTGAAAATCATGGAAACAAGACAAGGATATTTTTTGTAGCGGCATCAAGAGGGAGTCCATCACAAATTTTAGCACAAAATAAAAATGGACCATCTTGCTTTATATTTTTGTGTCATGTAAGATGTAACTAAGTAGTGGTTGCCAAAGATTAATACGCTGGATGAGATGAAAATCATGAAAACAATATATTATAGAAATACTGTCTAGCAGCACATTAATTAATAGTAGAACATACAGTACTTAAGAAAAAACTTACAATGTCAAATATATTAAATAAGAAGACAAAAAAAAAAGCATATATTGTATAGTAAACCCAAGGCTCTGCACCAGGGGAAGTTTCAGGGTTCAATATCTCCTTCACATGCTCCCAGAAAGTTGATCCAAGGAGACTGCCATGAATAGCCGGGTTAGTAGTAAATTCTCTATCCAAAACATGGTTAACCAAAAAAAAAAGTGTCAATGATACCATTATTTAGTGCTTTGAGTAACAAAGCTTAAGCATATGGTGAGGAAAACTTCCACTAGATTGTTACCTATTGCATATTATTAGTCAATATTCAAGAAATCAAACATACAACATTCAACATATGATGGTAGTTCATCTCAAAAAAAAAAGAAAAAAAAAAAAGAGAAACATATGATGGTAGTAACAACAGGCGGAACTATAGAGTAACTCTTGCCAAAATAATCTCATCAGGCAATGTTGTGAAAAAAAAAAAAAAAAAAATCTAGGATAAAGTAAACTTTTGTAATGTATATTTGTGCTTGGTATGTAATGACATACCAAATCAATCAAAGCATCCATCACGCCTCCAACAACAGCACCAGCAATTATGCAGCAACTTAAGCAGCCCTAGCATCAGTTACGCAGCAACCTAAGTTGAGCATTATTGCCACCAACCATGAGTATTGATCCAGCCAGCATAAATCCTAAAAATCAGCCACACATATAAACTAGTTGCTATCACTAGTGAAATTTGATAGAGTGAAAAACCTGACTTGGGCATTATATAATACAATAGATAGAAAATAGATCTTGTATTTTTTAAATTTCTAGTAAAATTTGAAACCTTAGTACCATAACACATTACCAAACATAGGTCTTCACAAATCCGTGACACCAATTGAAAACAAAGCATGAACGACAATAATATATTTCAAAATGAAATCCCAGCAATTCATGATTTAGATCACACCCTTTCCAAAGTGGCGCACTTCTTTCCATGTAAATTTAACCATATTGAACTAACAAGGTCCTCTATAACATTTGTATAACATTCCTATAGTTCTCTCTGTTCAAGAAATTGTGCGGTAAAGCAAACTCTAAAAACGGCCAAACCTTTAAGATAATTGAGCTTAACAGATTCTATTTTAGTCCTCCCCACATTCTATGCCCCAAGTAAAAATTAATATAATTAATATTTTTAATTGCCACCATTGCCAAATGAAAACTATTTCATTCTCATTCAATTCCAGTGCATCAATTTTATTAAAAAAAATTCAACTTACAATAAAAAATAAAATAAAATAAAAAGATTTTATATACAAAATTGAATCAGACTAAAGCTTCAGATCAAACCTAAAAACACAAATAAACCAGGAAATGCAGAGCAAAATGAAGAAAATGAGAAATAACGAAATCCACACCTTCTGCTTTGTCAAGCCACGGATCTATTTTGAATCAAAGCCGGTTTGCGTGATTCCAATTCCAAAGTATCCAAACCCTAGCCCCCAATTTATACTACTACTCTCTCTCTCTCTCTCTCCTTCTCTCTCTAAGCCCTAAAATACCAGGACTAACCCAAAATTGGACGAATCTTTGTGGTCGAACGAAGAAGTGGAAGAGAGATTGGGACAACTTCAACTTTAGAGAGAGACCTGTAATCAAACGAAGAAGCAGAGGAGATGATAATGCCAACCACCGTGCCCCTCAGCTCGTCATCGGAGATGATATCGCCAACCAGCGCACCTCAGATCGTCGTTGGAGCTAAGTCATTGACCACCGCACCTTTTATTTTTCAAATTATGGGCTTTATTTTGTGGGTTGAAAATTTTGGGATATCTTTATTTTGAAGATTACGTTAAAATGGTGCTGAAAAATGTAATATTTGGAGCCAAAACTCTCGCGGGAATGCTTGCTAAAACTGTTCCGCCTTTTTTTAAACGGTTGTATTGGCTTATTTCAAGGGTTCTAACGTCTCTTGAAATAAAGCTGTCCATACTTATTCACTCAGAGTCTCAGACCTATTTTCAGTGTTTGTTTGGACCCTCGAAATTAGTGGGTCGAAACAAGTGAAGTATTTTGTAGTCTATTTACTCATCTCATTCAATAGTTCGGTACTTGGGTAGTTGGGTTCCCACTTTGCTATAAAAGATCTCAAGTTCCTACACTATTTCCTTGGTTATTGATGAAACCTCTTTAACTCGGTGACAATCTCCATCAAACACAAACTATGCATGCCACAAATTTTGCTAATGTATGCTTACATGCATGGACTCTGCCGAACCATACTCTTCCCTATGGTCCTAATCCCATCTCCTACCATAGCATTTTGGTGCTTTCCAAACCTTACTCTCACCCATCTTGACCTTCCATTTGCCTTCAACTAGGTGTGCCAATTCATGCATCAACCTAGGACATCTCATTAGTCTGCGTCTCAAAGGCACTCTAGTATCTCGATAACAGGCTTCTTTTTAATCCAAGTACTCTTAGCCTTGAGGCCTATTTATCGCTGTTCCACTCGTGGTTATTGCATTTATTTTGAGTTCTCATCTATCTTGTCGAGCTCCAAGAGATAGGCTCAAACGAACTACCGTTAGCACCAAAACGAACTACCGTTAATTGGCACAAACTGCCACTGACCTCTGTTGGTTCTGTCAACTTTTCCAAAATCTCCATTTTTTTCAACCTCCATTAATATGGTGTGATAATATTATAGCTCCATTTTCCTCTGCTCCAAATCCTCCAATCAACTTTTTTTATGCTTGTATGAAACATCTCAAAGTTTATTATGATATTATCACTATGTTCGTGAGAAGGTTGTGCATAACGAGCTTTGGGTGTTCTACATTCACACTCTGGATCAAATTACTTATGTGTTCGGCAAGGACCTTACTAGTGCTCAATTCAGGCTGACAAGCTAATGATTTGTTCTTTATCGATCCAACAGCTTGCGAGGGTGTATTAGTGGAAATTAAGACAAGATAACGAATCAAGTCAATCCCAATATTACAATATCCAACTCTAGTCAACCGTCTTTAATATTGGGTCATTCTAAGGAAGCAATCACACAATATCTTTCATGCATGCAACCAGTCCCAATATACCAAATGTAGTCTTTGTCAACCATCATTACTATTGGAACCTATAAAAGGAACCAACCACTTGATCTCTTCGGATAATTATTCTTTTGTATAATTGATTTTATATTTTTATGATTTTTACTATCCGGAGACTTGAGACTTCATTATTGTAAATGGAGATTATACATTGAAGGAGATATATAATCATTTTCTTTTATCATTTGTTTTCTTTCATTTTTCTTCTCTCATCTTCAGAAAATAAAATAATATTTTTAATTTTAATTTATCACAAAACAAAATATGAATCTCTTTGTTGTTTTCTTTTTTTCTTTTTTTGGGTAGAAAAGGGATATTCATTAAACTAAGTGATACTGGAAAAGTATGGAGGAACCCAAACTAATATGATGAATGATGGATCACAAATTATTTGGATAGATGGAATAAGTCAAAAACTCAATAATAAAATGAATAAATAGCCCACTACCAATGCAAAAAGACCAATGAGATACATGCATTCCCAACCAACAGAATTCTGCTAAGGATACAAGATTGAAATGACTCACCACTCAATGAGATACAAATTATCATCACCCAAAGATATACAAAAACCGAAACTCGCCACCCAAAGGATAGGAAAATGAAAATAGCAATTAAAATATTACCTTTTCAAGACCATAGTCAAATAAGACTCATAGAAACTAGAAACAAATTAAAAGACTTGTCTGCCTAGGATTGCTAAACATAAAAACTAAGGATATGCTTGGTAACTGTTTTTTGCCTCTTATTTTTTGTTTCCAAAAATAATTTTCTTTTTTTAAAACTAAAAAGCTTGGTTGGCAACCCAAAATAGACTAAAAACAAAAGTTGTTCTCAAAACTCAATTTGTGAAAGAAACTAAAAACATGCAAAATATTATTTTTAGTTTTTAATTTTCAAAAGTCAATGAAAATACACATTTAATTTAATAAATCTTTCTCATTTAATGAGTTAGCTAGCATTAGAGTTCAAATCCTAGTAACAACATGTTTTAGTATTTTCTATTTTTTTCTTCAAAAAACTTTCTTTTTTTTTTTTTTAAATTTCAACTAACCAAACATATTTTTACTTTCAAAAATACAAGAAAATTTTTTTTTCTTTATATTCCAAAAAAAAAAAAAAGGTTTTTTAAAAGAAAATAGAAAACAAAATCTATTACCAAACATAACCTAATATTTCCTAGAAAATCCTTATTAAATGCTATTTGACTTATTGGAGAAACAACATTAATCTTCTTAATTTTGAGGGAAAATTCATTCAAAATAATGGTTTTATTTGTTGGACTTCAAAAACATCTTGGTTGGGTTTTAGCATCATATTGACCTAGTCAGAACTTGGGACATTCAAGTGTCACTAAGAAGCAATAACGCTCTGTTTATTTTAGCATTAACGTTTTCTGGAAAATAGTTCATTTTTTATAAAGCTTTTTCTAGAAAACTATCTCATTTTTCGGTGTTTGGTAACGACTTTGAAAATAAGTTTGAGAATGTTTCCTAATGTTTGGTATGCAAATTTTTTTTTATATATTTATTGTTTTTTTTTTTTTTTGAGAATGTATTTATTGTATAATTTAAAACATGTGTATCATGTAAACCAACTAATGTAATCAATATATATATATATATATATATAAAGAATGAATTTGGTTTCATACTAAAATTTTGACAGTAAATGCAATCAAAATTAGTTTTCAAATTTTCATGATCTCTACCACTTATCTAGCTCATATATATGGACAGTAATGTACATATATATATATATATATATACATATAAACTATTTGTCTATATATGGTAAAATTGACCAGGAAATACATCTTCAATAAGTATAAATAACAATAACTTTTAATTGTCTACTCTTTTTCCTAGTACTCTAATTGTTGTTGAGGGTCATTTTTGTAAAGCCAGCCCAACCCAGCAAAGTAGGCAATAAGAGTGGCAGGCATAGAATAAGACTGTTAGGCCCAAGCGGCAGGAAAAATAGAATACAGGCCCATAACATGAATAAATGGGTCTTGAGGAAGCAAATGGGCCCAAAGGGCCCAGAAAGAGAGAAATGACACCCATGGGCAATGTATGGTATGAAAAAGCGAGAATGGGCCGCGGCAGGCCCAAGGCAATGTAAACAAAGAAAGTAAGGGTTGATGGCAAGCCCATGAACCCCAAGGACGAGTATGAGGAGATTGGGCCGGGGAAACCCAATCAAGTTAGTAAAAGCCCATGGGAAAGCAAAGTCAGTAAATGAGCCGAGGAAGCCCAAGGAAAGTAAGAGGGCCGCAGGCCCAAAGGGAAAAAAGAAAGGGACAATGGAGCTCATGAGTAAGAACACCAGTAGGCTTTCTTAAGCCACTGGGGAAAAGAAAGGAACGGCAGGCCTGAAAAGAGGCCCAGCAGGAACAAAAATCGCCAAGGCAGGAAAGGCCGAGTAACACGATGGGAAGCTAAGGCAATTAAAGAATTGGGCTGAAGAGAACACAAAGCCCAGTACTCGGCAAAGTCCAGACCCTATGGGGTGGGAAATCAGAGTAAAAGCTTGGGAAAAGCCAAGGACGAGCGACTGGCAATGCAAGCAAAAATGTCTAGAACACGGCAGATACATGGACAGCAGGCAGACTTCAAACATAAACCACGCGCAAGACCTAGGCACCACCAGCCTGTACCCAGCCAATACAGGACATGGTGGGGTCATGGGTCAGAGGTAAGAGGGCATGGTTTGTAGGTGGGGAGAGGGGAAGGCCTATTTTGAGGTCCCTGCTTAGACTCTTTTGGGGAATACGTCCTGCTAAGATGGCATATCACCCAAAAGAGGCAAGGCTGAGTGGGAACCAATAGGTGCATGCCATAAGGGATAGAGAGAGAGAAACATCACCGCGGCAGGACAAGGTGCCGCGGCGGACTAACAGACAAAACGTTGTTTGTGTCTGTGACAGAGGGACTTGCAGACAGAACAGTAAGGGTCTGCGAGTGCGCCCAGATCAGATGAAAAACGGTTAGAGGGTAAAATAGTAAAAAATCGGTCACGGCAGGCACTATAAAAGGACGCCTCTACCATGTGCAAAAACAACAAGCACGAGAGCAATATCACGCAACTTAAAGAAAATACTCTGTAACTTGCTTAGAAAAACAGAGGAGGATAACACTAAAAAATGACCAAAGTGGAAATTACTAAGAAAGGACTAGAAAAGAAAGAAAGAAAGAGAGAAAAAAGGGAGCAAGTGATAGCGGCATGCACCGATAGGCCCCTTCCCTTCTCTCCCTCTCGAATCCCTGTTCTCTTCTATAATTATTTTGAGAAGTGTCCATTCAGGTTCGCCTCCCTCAAACCCATTAACTTCCGCGGCAAGAATCCTGTTTTCTTTCCTCGGAGGTTAATTGCGTTGTGAAGAGGCGTTCTTTCTCTTTGGCCTTACTCTTGCGGACCGAACTGAATTTATTTACATAAGCTGTGGATTAAATCTTTATTACCATTTTCCCTTACTATTTATTTGTCAAAAATCGTTGAATATTATTGTAGTTTGGTCATTTCTTATTAAAAGAACTATCTGGTCATTCCATAACATGTGATTTTGTTTTATCAATTGTATCTGCCTGCCGCAAGCTCTTCTCTGGAACAGCTCAGTCTGCGATAAGTACTCTCCAGGCAGACGAGGCATAGTTCGCGCACAAACCGGCCAAGTTGAGTTCCAGTTGGCCCGGTCTCGACTCCTGCAACCCAGAACACTTGGGCCTACATTCACAAAGGGGCAGCCCGGCCCAACATAGTGAAAAAGGCCCCCACAATTGTTTACTAGGGTCAACCACAAATCTTCAATATTACTCTAAATTATGTATTAACATAATGTATTTGCATAATATATCATCACTACATAATATCCGCACAATGAATCTACCAACAAAAACTCCCCTAAACAATTATCATTCATTATACTAGCTTTATCACACATGCTTCACACGTGTGATGAGGCCTTTTTTTTTTTTTTTTTTTTTTTTTTTTTTTTTTGCTGGAGAATTTATCTATTGTTAGTGAGGTTACATAGGAATGAATTTTTAAGAAACTAAAATTTAGGATTTGAAATAGAGTAAAATGCTAGATTTAGTGTGTACTAGCTTTTAAGGAAAAAATATATCAAACGTGCGTGAAATATATTTAAATAGAGAGTGCTAATTTTTAGGAAAATAGTTTCTCTGATATATATATATATATTTAAATTTTTTTGAATTATAATTTTAACCCCATTTTTTTTTAAGAATAAAAATTATCTAATTAGATTAGGGGTATTTTTGACATTTTTTGAAACCATAACTAACTTTTCTGAATGCTCTTAATATATAGAGATAACAATATTATTAATTTACCATAAAAATTGTCCTTACTTCATTCTTTCTTTCTTCTTCTTATTTTTTTATTTTTCTTTTGAACTTTTATGTGTAAAAGAGAAGTAACTTCTGCCTGAAATTCATCAAACCGAAAATTTCTTAGACAAAAAAGAAAATCAAGCTTGAAATTCAAAGCAATTGAGATTTTGGTAGAGAGGAATGAAATAATTACTTCTGCAAATTTGTTCTCCTTTGCAAGTCAGAGCTATTGACTGATTAGTGAGGGGGGGGGGGGGAAATCAAATCAAAGAATTGTGTTATAAAGGGGAAGAGAAACATGAAGAAAAGAGAGAGAGAGAGAGAGAGAGAGAGAGAGAGAGAGAGAGAGAGAGAGATCTATATAAGAAGAAAGACTAAAGTTAACGACAGTAAGGACGTGAAGAGAGAAAAAGCAACGGAAAGAAAGAAAAAATGAGAGAGAGATTGTTTTCCACGAAAATTTTTTGGAAAACAACCTATAAAAAATAAGTCTTATTTTTATTAGGATTTTTCGTTGATTAAAGATAGTTTTTGTTGACCAATTTTTTTTTGTGCTACCAAACACTAAAAAAATGTGAAAATTATCTTTATAAAATGTTTTCAAGTGAAACAATAGTTATGCCCTTTTATCAAGGGCAATTAACTCCACCACAACAAGAGGCGGGTTAGAAAAATACAACGAAAGTGCTAGAGAGATGGTGGCACCAAATTTTACAAGAGCATCCGCGCAGCAATTAGCTTCCACGGTAGATGTGATCAACTCGATTGCTAGGAAATGTCAGATGTTTCCTGTAATCAGTTAGCAAAGGGTCCAGTGATTGGTTGTTCATAGAATTTTCCATGAGATGGACCGCAATCTAGCATCTCTTCGCTACTTCACTATCGTCCATGCCCTTTCAATATTTCTCTATATTTAGTATGTGTTTGGATAGGATTTATTGTGCGTCTATGTTTTCTATTTCACGTTTCCTTCCTTTTTTTTTCATTTTTTTTTTTTTTTTTCAGCGTATGAACAGTAAAATCACATGAATTTACTGTGTAGAAGACAATTATCACTGTTTACACATTGTAGCAGCACTATTTACACACTGTAGCAACACTATTCACGCATTTAAAAATATTAAAAATGAGTCTCACAATACTATATACACATTTAAAAATTATTTTACTACAGTATTTTTAGTTTTCAATTTTTAATTTCAGAAAAAATAAATTGTATCTAAACCGGCTATTAATCTAACGCAACGACGTTTTACGTCTATAGTCTATACATCACTTTCTTCAACCAATCGACAAACACTGTAGTCCTACCAACTGCAATCCAGTATTCAACACTTCCTTTCACCTTTTTATTTTCTGAATTGCACAGCTTCTTTAAACTACACCACAAACACATTACCCAAAAAAAAGTTTTGTTATTTAACTGGGGTCTGTGGAATCAATCAAAACGTCGAAACATCACGAACCTTTTCTATGCTTTTGGAATGCCCACTTGGTTTAAGGATCAAAGTTTTGGGATTCACATCCAGTGCAATACCTAGGGTATTGCACGGTGTGCAATTCCTCAAATCTCAGCCATCTATGTAATCCAATGCCTCTTAATTTTGACACCTCACCAAAAACGAAAAGACTATTTTACCCTTAAAATATTTCACTGCCCGCCCACTGTTTTCAGCCCGCCCAATGTTCTGGTAAAAGTGTGAGAAGCCAAAACAGAAAATCAAATTTTTTTCTCTCTCTCTCCCTGTGTAGCTGCCGTCTCTGCCTCTGCTTCAACCCTTTCTTTGCCTCTCCTTCAATCCATTGTCACAGTAGCCCCAACTTCAAAACTGAAACTTAGCATTTGAAACCAAACCCCCAAACACTCACACTCCCTCTTTCTCATTTGTGAAGCTGTCCCAAGTCCCAACTCTCATGGAGGGAAGGTCTCTCTGAAGCCAAACGCCTTTGTGATAGAAGAAGATCGAGCAAGACAAGAACAGAACACAGAAAAACAAAAGTCAGAAGAACAACCTCAAATTCCTCTGCTTTTTTCCACCATGCACGCTTCAATCTCGATCTAGGACTCGCCCTTTCCACTCGGTGAGTTCATCATCTCAAATACCAGGTTTTGTTTTCTTCTTCTTCTTTGGATGGCATACTCTTTATTCTTTTCCTTAATGAGCTGACTTTGTGCTGACTTTGTAATCTTGCCCAAGATATGTATTAGTTATTTCTTATACCCGAAAGAAAATCACCATTTTTTTTTGGGGGCTAAATCTCATCCATTGGAATATTTAGGCAAAACATAATTTGAGTTGAAAAAAAGTTACTTTTTGATACCAGAGTTTATTGTAACTATCTACCATCAACTATAGGATTATTTGTAATGTCCATCCTAAACTATAAATTTTTGTGATCAATATATATTCAATACCCATAATGGAGATCAATTTACCGGTCAAAATCAGTGTTGAATTTACCAAATTAGTGGGCTGGTTTATGTGGTAGTGTGCTCTAATGTATCAAAATTAATTTGTAATATTCACCCAAGTGGGCCTTTACTAAATTTTGCATTGTAATACTGATATTAGATATTGGGGTGGGCATTGCAAGTTAATCTTGAATTAAGGTGTTGATATTGCAAAAATAATTGTGGGTTAGGGTGGAAATTGTAAATGAGTCAATGACCATGTAGGTTAGTGTCAATACTTGATAGCTACATTGAACCCTTAATACCAGAATTGCTTTGCTTCCAATTAGCCCTGAAATGACCCCCTTTAAGTCTTTTAAGATTTTTAGACGATTTTAGTAATTTTGTTTGTCCCACCAGTAGAGGTCTTATCAAAATAAATCAAAATCTTATCATTTATGACATTATTCACTCTCAAAGATCAATGAATACAAATCATCCCCAATAACTTTACTAATGTCTTTTACATTCTAATTTGAAGTATCACTTGTGAATTGTCAATGTGTTTTTCATTGTTTCCTTGTCTTATATAAGTTTCTATCCTTTGGTTCTTTTCTTGAATTCTATGCTTTTAGGTCCTCATTCTATTTAAACTGTAGTGTTTTAATCTTTGCCTTTCAAGTTGGCAGTCAGAATTTAGTGATAAAAATTTAATTGTCATAGGGATAGAAAATTTTGATAATTTTTTTAAGAGATAAAATTTTGATAATTGAAAGTTTGTGTTGATACACATTAACAGTTTCTTAAAAAAATTTAACATGAAACTACCCTTTATCAATTGGGTCATCATCTCTCATGATCATATATTGGTTTCTTGTAATCTTTATATATGATAAGCACAATATTGATACACAAATTTTCATCTTTTATTTTTAATGAAAAACATTCATTCTTCTACATTTATAATAGTTGATATTTTCTACATTTGTTTGTTAATTACAGGAGTAATTTTTAATTCATGGATGTCAATGAAGATTTGAGTCCTAGAGTCATGGATGCCAATGAAGATTTGACTCCTAGAGTTGGTATGGAATTCAATACATTAGAAGATGCATGGGAATTTTGGCTTAAATGTGGAAGGCAAATGGGCTTTGATGTTAGAAAGCATTACATAAATAAAAGTAAGAAGGATGGAAAGATAACATCAAGGGGATTTGTATGTGCAAAGCAAGGCATTCGAGGTCCAGAAAAAGAAGATGTGATTCGCACTCGTAACCGAGATCATACAAGGACTAATTGTCCTGTAAAGCTGTATGTTTCATTAGTGCGAGAAACTGGAAAGTATAAAGTGATTGATTTTATTGAAGAACATAATCACACTCTTCATTTATCAGAAACAGTTTATATGATGAGATCTCAACGAAAAATCTCAGAAGTTCATGCAGGATTGATTGAGTTAGCATCCTCTTCTGGAATCAAGCCAAAAGCAGCACTTGAGTTAATGAGTAGAGAGGCTGGTGGGAAAGCTAATATTGGATTCACTGAGATTGATCAGCAAAATTATCTTAGAACAAGACGGCAAAAAAATATGATATATGGTCAAGCTGCATGCTTATTAGGATACTTTCAGAAACAATTGACTACAAATCCGTCCTTTCAATATGCAGTACAACTAGATAATGTTGAGCAGATTACAAACATTTTTTGGGCTGATGCTAGAATGATTATTGATTATGCTAATTTTGGTGATGTGATGACATTTGACACTACATATGGTACTAATAAAGAGCTAAGACCCTTAGGGGTGTTTACCGGTTTCAATCACCATAGAGGGTTAACGGTTTTTGGGGCTGCTCTTTTATGTGATGAAACTGCAGAATCATTTAAGTGGCTGTTTGAAACCTTCTTAGTTGCACATGCAGGTAAAAGGCCTAAAACAACTTTTACGGATCAAGATCCCGCAATGGCAAAGGCATTGAGTGAGGTAATGCCTAACACTTACCATGGATTATGTACTTGGCATATAATGCAAAATGGGATAAAACATTTGGGGAATTTGATGAAGGATGGTTCTTCTTTTCTTCAAGTTTTTAAAACTTGTATGTTTGAGTTTAATGATGAAATTGAATTTGAAAAAACTTGGGAGGACATGATTGACACATATGCTATACATGATCGTAGTTGGTTGGATACTATCTACAAATTGAAAGGAAAATGGGCAAAGTGTTACATGAAGAATGAATTTACATTGGGAATACGAAGCACCCAACTTAGTGAAAGCTTGAATGGAGATTTAAAAGACTACTTGAAACCTGATTTGGATGTGGTGGAATTTTTTGAACACTTTGATCGGGTGATTGAGCAAAAACGAGAAAGAGAGTTACAAGCTGAATTTAATGCAAGGCAAAAATTTCCCCAGTTGAGCTTGAAAAATTCTCCATTGTTGAAGCAAGCAGTACAAGTGTACACACCTGTAATATTTCGAATACTTCAAGATCAATATGACCTTGCATCAGCAACAAGGATAAAAAATCGCCAAGAGGACTTGTTAGTGCATACATACACTATTGAGTTTATGCATAAGCCTGGTGAGTTCATAGTTTCTTATGACACTGCAGATAAGACATTTTCATGTAGTTGTCGAAAGTTTGAAATTGTTGGGATTTTATGTTGCCATGTTTTGAAAGTCTTTGACTTCCTTGATATAAAGACAATTCCTAATATGTACATTTTGAAAAGATGGACAAGAGAGGCAAAAAGTGGATGCATTTTGGATAATAGGAGAACAAATGTGGAAGAGAATGTCAACTTGAGTGTTACACAGCGATATAGAAAATTATGTCCCAAGTTGGTACGATTAGCTTCTCGAGCGGCAGACAATGAAGATGCATTTGTTTTAATAGAGAAGATGATTGAGGAATATGGAAAAAAGGTTGAAGACATTGTAGCAAAAAAAGTGGCTGGTCATCAATTGCCCCATCAAATGCCATTATGCAGTGGTGCAGAAAATCTTGATCCTAACCAACATTTGGAAGATTTGGTTGAAAGAGCAACAGGTCTTAAGAAAAAAGAAGGTCGCAAGGGTGGAAAAAGAAAAAAAAGTTGGGTTGAGAAGCAAACAAAAAAAAGGGGTAGAGTTCCACCTAATGAGGTTAGCTAATAGTTTTCCAAACTAAATTTTATTTATTTATTTTTATCTCTTGCTAAGTTTTCATTGTTTGTAAATTTTTATATTGTTATGGCTAATAATATATATATATATATATATATATATATTTTCTCATATAGGAACCTAATTTTGCTCCTAACATGCAATACGATAATTACGGCTCACGTGGAAGACACAACGAGAGAGATAAATCAGAGAGATTGAAATTCCAGAGCAATAACAAAACACAACATTTCAAAATACCCAAATTCTCAAAACCCAACAGCTGAGATTCAGATGGCATTCATAACACAGAGAGAGAGACACATAACGAGAGAGAGAGAGAGAGAGAGTTGGAGAGAAATAATACCTTCGCAGCTCAGCACAAACACTCTGAAGCTCTGTGATTATGCTTGCCGATTTGAGATTTTTTGAGCTTGCTTGTGGGTTTTTTGTGCAAATCTATGGTTTGTGATGAGCAACGGGTAAGGTAAGAGATTAGGGATTGGGTCTTGCCGTCATGTGTGTTCAGGTGTGAATAGCTTCATTTTGGGTTTTATTTGGGTTAGGGAGGGTTACGTTCTGATCAAAAAAAAAAAAAAAACAAAAAAAAGGGATGGTCACGTGAGGGACACGTGACTTTTAAGGCGGGAATAAATAACAGTGATCACTGTAGCTATTATTTTATCATTTTGTATCAATTCCGTTTGCTACGTCAGCAAAATCCGTTTACGATGTAACGGGAGGGACAAAAATGGAACCGTTTTTCAGGATAGGGACTAAAAGCGGTAAAAATAAAACTTAGGGACCAAAACGGAAATCGTGTGAAAATGTAGGGAC
>NW_027069906.1:240145-294861 GCF_002906115.3 Quercus suber | reverse complement strand
TTCAGTGTAGCCAAACTCCCTACAAATACTCTCCATTTCTACTTTTGACCACTTATCTGGGTCACAATTATACACTATATCAATTGTCCCTCCCACATACACTTGAGGGTTCCACATGAAATGCCCACCATGGTGGACATGCAGATTAAAAAACTCATCCATCCTGCATGCAAGTTACGGGCAGAAAACAGAATGAAAAAGATATCCACTATTTGAAATTAATAATACTTTGTTAGGCTAATAAACAAATAAAAAAGCATACAATACCGACAACCCATTCACATGGACCCAGCCACTTATTGAAAAGCAAGACACGATACAGACAATCAATGCAAATACCAACACAAAGATATCAAGGTCAATATAGTGGTCCCTAATAAACAATAGTGACACACAATACAGACAAACAACCACAAATGCCAACAAAAATACAGTCAGTATTGTGGTCCCTGATAAACAAAAGTAAAACAAAAAGTAAACAAACAGAGCTGCAAATACCAAAAGCAACACACAACAGCCAAACAATGCAAATCCCAAAAATATTCCACTATCACAGACAGTATTATGTCCACTACAAAAGCTATAAACGGAGAGAGGAAGAGAGAGAGTGAGACACAACGAGAGAGATAAATCAGAGAGATTGAAATTCCAGAGCAATAACAAAACACAACATTTCAAAATACCCAAATTCTCAAAACCCAACAGCTGAGATTCAGATGGCATTCATAACACAGAGAGAGAGACACATAACGAGAGAGAGAGAGAGAGAGAGTTGGAGAGAAATAATACCTTCGCAGCTCAGCACAAACACTCTGAAGCTCTGTGATTATGCTTGCCGATTTGAGATTTTTTGAGCTTGCTTGTGGGTTTTTTGTGCAAATCTATGGTTTGTGATGAGCAACGGGTAAGGTAAGAGATTAGGGATTGGGTCTTGCCGTCATGTGTGTTCAGGTGTGAATAGCTTCATTTTGGGTTTTATTTGGGTTAGGGAGGGTTACGTTCTGATCAAAAAAAAAAAAAAAAACAAAAAAAAGGGATGGTCACGTGAGGGACACGTGACTTTTAAGGCGGGAATAAATAACAGTGATCACTGTAGCTATTATTTTATCATTTTGTATCAATTCCGTTTGCTACGTCAGCAAAATCCGTTTACGATGTAACGGGAGGGACAAAAATGGAACCGTTTTTCAGGATAGGGACTAAAAGCGGTAAAAATAAAACTTAGGGACCAAAACGGAAATCGTGTGAAAATGTAGGGACGAAAATGTGCTTTTCGCCTTTTTTTTTTGTTACAATCATTACAGTCAATAACAAAATCACCAAATTTTGGAATAGCTCAAGACCAAGCAATAGAATTTCCAGTTTAAGTCAAAGGAAAAAAAAAACTTCTAAAATTGCTCAAAAGGTAACAACAACAACCACAAGAAGCAAGGCAATAACAAAAATCAAATCAAAGCAAAGGGAAAAAACATCAAGAAGATTAATACACTCACCCATTGCAACTTTTTTACACTAATACATGCAAAGCCCATCCAACCACCATTCATTGGTTTCAAATCCAAACAAAAGCTATAACCATTACACCAAGGACACGCACAGGCTCACCATCAAACAGAAATTCAATCAGCATATTCAGCCATTATAGAACCAATTTAAATCCAAAAAGACTAAGATTAAAGAACCAGTTTCATTAGAGAAATTATAACTAACAAACGTCATGGCTAATGATCTGCATCTGTAGCAGTTTCTGGGGATGCCAAGAAAATTGAAAATCTGAAAAAGTAAATTTGGTATAATTAAGAATTTGCTACCCATTTAGTGTCTTCTATTTCTAAGGAGTGACACTTGATATGAATCATTCAACACAATAAAGCATGCCTTTTTAACAACACATCTACAAGAAGTCTTTAAATTCAATTTTATGTAATTAACTCCAAATGAAAATATGTGCTGCCAAAAATTTCCTGTGAAAGCCTTTCAGTGTATTGAACATTCATGCTTTGGTTAAATAGCTCATAAAGGTTCAAACTTTCATCATTAGGAACCTAATAATAAGCCCACTGAATACAAAGGATTCAAGCATTTTTAAACAATTGACAAAAATGCAAGCAATATAAGACTTGATTTCAATTCCTAAGCTAAAAACCCAAAAAAGAGAAAACAGAATTAAGTTCAGTCCCAATGAGAAAAAGAGTTTGACCTTTGAATATTTTCAATATCCATGGCAGTTTTCATCAAGCATAATAAAGCTATGTAATATCTACACTAAATTCCTCCAGAGTCCTTAAGTTGAGTAGCCACAATCACTATTTTTGGAAGATGTACAGTTCTAATCTACACTAAACGCGAATGAATTACACATGTATTAGCAATTACCTCCAAACTGTCGAGACAAAGGAATGAGCGACATTCTCCAAACTGCATTTCAGCTTTCGAGACAAAGGAATGAGCGACATTCTCCAAACTGTCGTTCAACACTTCCGTCATTGCAGCTGTGATTGCCTCCGCTTGTTTCGACGGCACGCCTTGTGCTTCTAAGCCCCTCACCAAAATGGCAAAACCGTAAATAAGTCACTCAAAATCGAAAATTCCAAAACTCTCACAAATAAAATTGAAAGAGAAATGAAAATACCAGAGCCAAAGTATCGACGAGAAATGCGAGCCTGAGACAAGCCCAAATCGGCAAGGCCGGCTCATCACAACCGCCACCTCCGATGGTGGCTTCTTCTCTCCTTCGACCAAACTCTCTTTCTTTCTCCCTCAATCTCATATCCCTCCATAGATCAAACCTGAAAAAGCATCAACTTCTCTTGCCCGATTCTCTCCAAACCCTAACCCTTACTTTCTTTGATCTGGGTCTGAAAAGCATCAACCCGATTCTCTCCAAACCCCAAACCTCACTCTCTCTGATCTGGGTCAGTGCGCGATTTTTGGGGGTCGGGATCTCTAATGGTGAGCCGCTGTTTTTTCTTCGTTTTTGCTTATGGGTCTGAGTTGCGTATGCGGGAAGCGGTGACGACGGGGTTGAGGGAGAGGCAGAGAGCAAGCGTCGATGTTGAGAGAGTGGTGGAGGGGCAGTCGGGGTTGAGACAGTGGAGCGTTAGGGAGAGTGACGGATGGAGCTAGGAAGTATTGAGAGAGAGAGGAAAGAGAGTTTTAGTGTTATTTTGAAACAAGATGGGAAGCTGAAATGAAATATCGAGAGAGCACACGGATTGCCAGTGTGTTCTGGTGATGTGTCAAAATAAGGAGTCATTGGATTAAATGGATGGCTGGGATTTGAGGTATTGCACACCGTGCAATACCTGGATGTGAATCCAAAGTTTTGTTATTAGTCTATACATCACTTTCTTTAAACCAAACGACAAACACTGTAGTCCCTACCAACTGCAATCAAGTATTCAACACTTCCTTTTACCTTTTTCTTTTCTGAATTGCACAGCTTCTTTAAACTGCACCACAAACACATTACCCAAAAAAAGTTTTGTTATTTAACTGGGGTCTGTGGAATCAATCAAAATGTCGAAACATCACGAACCTTTTCTATGCTTTTGGAATGCCCACTTGGTTTAAGGATTTTGTAATGCCATTGGTTCCTTTGGTCACGTAAGTCACGTTGCGTCTGCTGGACAGCACAAGCAAATACTAAAAACAAGAATCATCGTTATCCGTTTGCTTATCCTTTTTTTTTAATAAAAAATAAAATAAAATAAAAATATTTTTATATGATTTTTCCCAGTCAATCCATACGCTAAACGTACGTCAGCAATGATTTATAAACTCAATTATAGAGCATGAATAGCATATTGTGGATTTTTTCCTAAAAGTTTCAGATTTTTTTTTTTTTTTTTTTTTTTTTTCGGTGTAAAACCTCTCCGCCGCCCTCCAAGCGGTCAAATAATCCACTAAAGAATGTAGTTGGGATACATGAACAGCAGAATACCTCCAAGCCTAATCTACCAAGTACCTAAGCCCTCCAAGCTTCTTGCTCCAACGAGGTTACGCCAAACCTATTTCTTCTCTAGCTTCCCGGATTCCGCTACTTGACCATAGCATCAACCAATGTATATTGGTTCCTTTCCAAACGCTTCCAAAGCACAAATAGACCTTCTCACAAACGTGGGGTGGTGAGACAAGGGTTTGGTAAATGACCTCTCAAGGGTATGACAATGGAGAGGAAGAGAGTAGAGGAATTTGTAGAGTCTCTTTAGATGAAGATTGGGGATGAATCAATCTTGTATTTCTCTAGGGTTTTCTCTCACAAATTCTCTCTGGAAGCTCTCTCAATATGATGGGTATAAGGGTGTAATATATAGTAGGGTGAGAAGGGAATACAAAACGTCAGTTTTTGCCAAACAGGGCAAGTTGGCGACTTGATCTCGCGGCTTGGCCAAGTCGCGAAATCAACTCGCGACGTAACGGCCTGGCCAGACTGGAACTTTTGTCCTGTAGCGTGACAGCTGGCGCGACCCTTCAGCTTCCCAGTGTGTTCTCACGTGACTGCTTTCGCGGCTTGCTAGTCGCGAACCACCCGCGAGTCTAGTCGTGAGACTTTGTTTTTCTTGCACACTCTTAAGCTTTTCTTCACATCTTCTCACAACTACCTTACAATTTTTCCACCTAAATACAGGGTTACTAAGTGCTAAATTACAAGCAAATTGGTCATGGAATAAAGCCAATTAGATGGTTGATTAAATTCAACCTTACAAAACCCAAGGCTCTGCACGAGGAGAAGTTTCAGGGTTAAATATCTCTTCTCATGCTCCCAGAAAGGTGATCCAAGGAGGCTGCCTGAATAGTCGGGTTAGTAGTAAATTTTCTATCCAAAAACATGGTTAACCAAAAAAAAAAAGTGTCAATGAACCAATTATACTACCGGATACCGTTATTTAGTGCTTTGAGTAACAAAGCGAGGGCAACTTCCACTCGAGTGTTACCTATTGCATATTATTAGTCAATATCAAGAAATCAAACATACAACATATGATGGTAGTAACAAAAGCAGAACTATAGAGTAACTCTTGAGAAATAATCTCATCAGACAATGTTGTGGAAAAAAAATTAAAAAACTAGGATAAAGTAAACTTGTATAATATTGGGTCCGTTTGAATACCGCTTATTTTGCTGAAAACTGAAAACTGAAAACACTTTAGCAAATTAATTTTTTAAATGTGTGAATGATAATATGGGACCCTTTTTAATGAAAGTTTTGTATAAGAAAGAGGTTTGTGAGTCCTGTGAATAGTATACAGGACCCACGGGAAAACAAACCACACCACAGTACGCTTCTCTCCAAAAAAAAAAAAAAAAAAGGGAATCTGGACGCTGGACGCTTGGAATTCATCAGTACCCAAACTGGTACAATGTATATTTGTGCTTGGTAACGAGTCTAATGACATACCAAATCAATCAAAGCATCCATCACGCCTCCAACAACAGCACCAGCAATTAGCAGCAACTTAAGCAGCACCAGCATCAGTTATGCAGCAACTTCAGTTGAGCATTATTGCCACCTACCATGAGTATTGATCCAGCCAGCATAAATCCTAAAAATCAGCCACGCATATAAACTAGTTTTCTATCACTAGTGAAATTTGATAGAGTGAAAAACCTGACTTGGGCGTTATATAATACAATAGATAGAAAATAGATCTTGTATTTTTAAATTCTAGTGAAATTTGAAACCTTAGTACCATAACACGTTGCCAACAAAGAACTGAGCTATGGTTTTGCCGTTTCATCACTCAAACCATCTAAAATTGATATCAACATAGGTCTTCACAAATCCGTGACACCAATTGAAAACAAGGCATGCCCAACAATAATATATTTCAAAATGAAATCCCAGCAATTCATGATTTAGATCACACCCTTTCCAAAGTGGCGCACTTCTTTCCATGTAAATTTAACCATATTGAACTAACAAGGTCCTCTATAACTTTTGTATAACATTCCTATAGTTCTCTCTGTGATCAAGAAATTGTGCAGTAAAGCAAACTTTAAAAGGGCCAAACCTTTAAGATAACTGAGCTTAACAGATTCTACTTTGTAGTCGAACGAAGAAGTGGAGAGAGATTGGGACAACTTCAACTTTTTTTTTTCTGGGGAAACAAACAAAGAGTTAAATAGAGAGAGACCTGTAATCAAACGAAGAAGTGGAGGAGATGATATTGCGGACCACTGTGCCCCTCAGCTCGTCATCAGAGATGATATCGCCAACCACCGTGCCCTCAGATCGTCGTTGGAGCTATGTCATCGTCTACTGAACTAAAATCTAAAAAGAAAAAATTGTAACAGAGAATCTGAAAAAAAAAAAAAAAAAAAAAAAAAAAAAAAAAAAAAAAAAAAAAATTGTAACAGAGCATGCCCACCTAAGAACACCTGAGAAAAATTCCTGAAGTCTCACTGGTGATCGACCCGCGCACCTTCGTTTTTCTTCTCTCATCTTAAGAAATAAAACAATATTTTATTTTAATTTATCACAAAACAAAATATGAATCTCTTTGTTGTTGTTGTTGTTTTTTTTTTTTTTTTTTTTTNNNNAACTATAAGGATTTAGATCTTTAGATTTTTAGGGTACTTTATCAATAAATTTTCTTAAATCTTAACTACACTTTAATAATTTAATGATTTAAATTTACCATGTCAACATTCTACTGACAATATTATTAAAATAATAAAATAATGTTGTAAACAAAACAATTAAGGTTATTGTTAGTTGTAGGGTCTGTTTTTGTAGCCCAAACCAAAAGATATGGGTTAAAGGCCCAATGAACTCAGGACAATGAATTTGTAGAGAGTGGGCGAAAGAGCTGGGCTGGTTATGAAGTAAACAATGGCTGGCTAGGTTACTTGCAGTGATGATAACATGAAATAATGCTTAAACAACTCCATGAATGAATGTCCGAAGAGATGTTTTATTAAGTGAACAGTGATTACAACATTCAGAGTTACAGTAAAACTTCTATTTTCTTTTTCTCTCCCTCTATTATCAGGGACCCTTCTTCCTTATATAGCACCTTTTCCATCATCTCCACCGTCCACCTGTCTTCATCTGCATATCTACTCAAGTGCACGTCACTCATGTGTCCACTTTAGTTCTTTATGAGTGGCAGTAGCTGAAGTTGCACTGTTCAGGGGTCGTCTCCACATAAATGCGGCCAAAAAGCTGTTGCAGTGCATTAAATGGCGGTGGTAGCAGCTTTTCCTTTAGATATTTCATCGTTCTGATCATCTCCAGACCTACCCAGGACTTATCATTATCATTGGATTGCTAGGAAGATTATTCGGACCTTCCACACGTTTGTTTGATCAAGGCTATTTGTGGCCGAGGAGTAAGACATTTTCAGACCAGTAGTGACCTCTTCGGACGGTACTCCCCTCTACTTCTGGGTTTCCTGCCTTCAGATGGGCCGTCCCCACCCAACTATTGCTCCTCGGAAATATAATACTTCTTAACACGATGCCCCAGTCCCGTTAAATAGCTCTGGGTTTTTACCCCCACAATAGCCCCTCAAAATCTTAATTTTTCCCTCGCATCCGAAGAGGAAAAAAATGGATTTTGACTTGTCACGAAGTAAAAGCTTGAAAAACAGACAAAAATTCGGCCTGACACGTGTGTAGTATAGATGCGCGTGCTCCATCATTGCTGCCGTTGGTTTCCATATTCCCAAAGCGCTACATTAATTACTCCAGGGCCACCTTGTCCTTTGCATCCAACGTGGGCTATTAATCCAACGGATGGGTTCTTCCTCGGGATTTGGGCGAAATAACTTCCGCCCTTCGTTTGACCTCGTATAAAATATCAGAGGTAGACATTTCTCCTTCACTTTGCAACTCTCAGATCATCCCACAAGAACAAGCACACAAACATTTGAGCTCTTCCAATCACTGATTTCGCTCCTTCCCAGAGTCCTCAAGAATCCTTCTGCAAGTTCAAAGATCGGTCTCTAGTTCAGTTCTTGTAAGTTTCATCATCTCAATCCTTCAATTTTTCTCCGGCTGTCCTTTTCCCTTGAGCGACCATTTACACGCTGCTACATCGTACCTCCATTTTCCGTTGAGTGATGGGTAAACTCGAGTATTGGGTAGACAGCCCTGCCCAGTTGAGAAGTTAGGGCTACATACCGCATACCTCCAAACGTGGGTGTGAGTATATCCCTCAGAGAAAATATTAACTGATCAGAAAACGGGGGAAGTCGTGATTCCTGTCATCCCTCCTAGAAGGGAATGACGATTCCTATGGGCCCTATCACCACTAGCTACCTTCGAAACCATAGGATTACCCCTTGCACGTGCGCGCCTAATATGTTTAGGATCTTAGGAGCAATTGAGGACCTTAACTGTCACCTAGGATTGGGCTCACTTGGCTCGACGTGGTGCACATGTATGAGTTCCATAGCTAGCAAGGAGCGGGATATTATTTAAAATCTCGTTCCGATATTTTAGGCTCATTTCCTGCCTCTCCAAATCCAATAAAGGGATGAAGGATGACTATGTGATCATCTCGGGCGGTGGCATGACGACCCTCACTGTCCGACCAAGCCAGGAGAGCCAGTGGGACACATAGATTTAGGCACACTAACCATAGGCTCAGGATCTTCGTCTTTTAACATTTTTTATTCTTCTGTGTTGTTGTTTCCCAGTTTCTGACAAAGCTCTGCTGTGACTTGACAAATAAAAGAAACATTTCTCCTCGGCTCAGCCTTACAAACATCGCTGCGCTAACTTTTATTACGTCGGAGATTTTTTTTTTTTTTTTTTTTTTTTTTTTTGGGGGGGGTTAGAAAAGGGATATTCATTAAACTAAGGGTCCGTTTGGTTCCCGTAAAATATTTTTCGAAAAATAAGTATTTTCCGGAAATGCTATTATTCGGAAAAGGAAAATATTTTCAAGTGTTTGGTAATATTATGAAAATTGTTGTGGAAAATATTTTCATGTATTTGGTTCTATTAGGAAAATGCTATTTTCCTACAATTTTTTCCGACAGCAAATTCCGGCAACAACAACATCCGCCAACAACAACAACAACATCCAGCAACATCCGGCAACAACAACAACAATTTTCATTCCTCAGCTCCCAAACAAATATTAACATCATTCCTCAGTCCACAGCCACAAAAATACAAAACCCAAAGACAAAAAATCATCAACAACAACAATCAAACTTTATAAAAAAAAAAAAAAAAACTGAGAAATCGAGGAAGAGGGAGCGACGGGTTTGGGTCTAGGTCTGGGTTGACGTTGGAACGGTGCTGCGATTGTAATGAATCGAGGAAGAGGGAGCGACGTTGGGTCAAGGAAGATGGCGCGGTGCGATGGCCCGATCAAGGAGGCGATGGGTCTGGGTCGAGCGGCGTTGGAGCGATCGCCGCGGTGCTGCGATTTCCCTTTGATTGATCAGCGCGGTGCGATGGCAAGGTGCGAGACCGGTGCGATGGTGCGGTTCGTGGGTTCGTGGCGCCGGCGAAGTCGAGGGCTCGTGAACGCCGGCGATGAGCTATGGCGTTGGTTCGTTCTCTCTCTTGCTCTCTCTCTCTCTCTCTCGCTCGGTTTGGTTCTTCCTTCCTCTCTCTCTCTCTCTCTCTCTCTCTCTTTTTCCGGAAACACTTTGAAGTGAAAATAGGTACTGAAAATGATTTCAGTTGGGTAACGGAAAATTTGGAAGTGATTTTCCGGAAAATAGAATTTTCTGGAACAGCCAAACACGCGAAAATGTGGAAAACCATTTCCAGAAATGATTTACTCCCAATTCAAACGCAGCCTAAGTGATATTGGAAAAGTATGGAGGAACCCAAACTAATATGATTAATGATGGATCACAAATTATTTGGATAGATGGAATAAGTCAAAAACTCAATAATAAAATAAATAAATTTTTCTCAAAAAAAAAAAAAAGAATAAATAGCCCACTACCAAAGCAAAAAGACCAATGAGATACATGCATTCCCAACCAACAGAATTCTGCTAAGGATATAGGATTGAAATGACTCACACCACTCAATGAGATACAAATTATCATCACCCAAAGATATATAGAAACCGAAACTTCCACCCAAAGAATAGGAAAATGAAAATAGCAATTAAAATATTACCTTTTCAAGACCATAGTCATATAAGACTCGTATAAACTAGAAACAAATTAAAAGACTTAACTACCTAGGATTGCTAAACTAAAAAGCTAAGAGTATGTTTGACAACTGTTTTTTCCTCTGATTTTTTGTTTTTAAAAATAATTTTCTATTTTTTAGACTAAAAAACTTGGTTGGCAATCCAAAATAAACAGAAAACAAAAACTGTTCTCAAAACTCAGTTTGTGAAGGAAATTGAAAACATGCAAAATGTTGTTTTTAGTTTTTAATTTCAAAAGTCAATGAAAATACACATTTAACTGTCTCATTTAATGAGTTAGCATTAGAGTTCAAATCCTAATAACAACACATTTTAGTATTTTCTATTTTTTTCTACAATTTTTTTTTTTTTTAAATTTCAACTAACCAAACATTTTTTTGATTTCAAAAATTCAAGAAAAGTGTTTTTTTTTTCTTTATATTCCAAAAAACAAGTTTTTGAAAATAGAAAACAAAAACTATTACCCAATATTTCCTAGAAAATCCTTATTAAATGCTATTTGACTTATTGGTGAAACAACACATTAATCTTCTTAATTTTGAGGGAAAATTCATTCAAAATAATGGGTTTTATTTGTTGGACTTCAAAAACATCTTGGTTGGTGTAGGGACTGGATTTGAGCACTTCTTTAACTGGATGAGTGGACTTAGACCCAACTATTCCAATACAATGAATTTGTAGAGAATGGGTTAAAGAACTAGGCCTTAGCGAGGGTTACAACAACTAAACACAATTATGAGTAAACCGAATAACCAGAACGTCGACTAAAGTGTGAAAGGTTGTCCTCAGCCCTCCTCTGAGGGGCTTGTTGTTCTTATTATTTCTTCAGTATCTGGCTACAAGGGTTTCAAAGACAATACCAATTGTTACTATGTTTTCTGTTCTAACTTCCTCTCCCTTTTTCTTGGAGGATTACTTACATTATATACCCCATTCCAGTTGATCTTGGCCCTCCATTTGTATATCATGCAGGTCACTACTTGAGTATTTGTCCCATCAGCCACCTTACCAAACCTCCTGTGAGTTGTAGCAACCAAGGTAACCCTGTTCAGGGATCACTTCCTTATTAATGCGGCCAGGACGTTAGTTGTGGGCATTTAATGCGGAGGCGACAGCTTCTCCTTGAATTTTTTTTCCACCGTGCTCCCATGGCTGACCCATTATACTTGTCCTTTTCCTTGGGATGCTCTGAGAGGCTGCCATTGATGGCATGCCACTTTTCCCTTCTGTGATCTTGGTTGGCCAAGGACAGGATCATCCTCGGCGACGTTTCAGGGCACTTTGGACTTGCTTCTTTTGTCCTCAGCCATTTCTTCCCCCTCGGCGTGGGCCTTGGGTTTAGTATAAGGTAGACCGCAGTCGCCAAATTCTTTGATCCCACAATTGAATTTTAGCATCATATTGAACTAGTTAGAACTTGGGACATTCAAGTGTCACTAAGCAATAATGTTCTGTTTGTTTTAGCATTAATGTTTTCTGGAAAATAGTTCATTTTTCAAAAAGCATTTTCTAGAAAACTATCTCATTTTTCAGCGTTTGGTAATGACCTTGAAAATGAGTTTGAGAATGTTTTCTAGTGTTTGGTATGCAATTTATATATATATATATATATATATAGTATAATTTAAAACATGTGTATCATGTAAACCAACTAATGTAATTAATATAAATAAATAAAAATTAAAAAAAAAAACATGAATTTGGTTTCATACTAAAATTTTGACAATAGATACAATCAAAATTATTTGTTAAATTTTCATGATCTTTACCACTTATCTTGCTCATATATATGGACAGTAATGTACATATATATATATATATATATATTATATATATATATCAACTATTTTGTCTATATATATTAAAATTGATAGGAAAATACATCTTCAATAAATATAAATAACAAAACTTTTAATTGTCTACTCTTTTCCTAGTACTCTAATTGTTTACTATGATCAACCACAAATCTTCAGTATTACTCTAAATTATGCATTAACATAATGTATCTACATAATATATCATCACTACATAATATCTACACAATAAATCTGCCAACAAAAATTCCTCTAAACAATTATCATTCATTATACTAGTTTTATCACACATGCTCTGCACGTGCAATGAGACTTCTTTTTTTTTTTTTTTTTGAGTTTAATGTAATTTTTCAATTTGAATTTATCTCTTTTTTTTTCTTTTCTTTTTTTTTTCTTTTTTTTGCTTGAGAATTTATCTATTGTTTGTGAGGTTACATGGGAATGAATTTTTAAGAAACTAAAATTTAGGATTTGAAATAGAGAAAACTACTGGGTTTAGTGTGTGCTAGCTTTTAGGGAAAAAAAATGTCAAACTTGTGTGAGATATATTTAAATAGAGAGTGCTACTTTTTAGGAAAAAAAAATTTGCGGTATTTTTATTTTTTATTTTGTTGAATTACAATTTTAACCCCTTTTTTTAAGAATAAAGATTATCTATATCTCATTAGATTAGGGGTATTTTTTTAGTTTTTATGAAACTATAACTAACTTTTCTAAATACTCTTAATATATAGAGATAACAATATTATTAATTTACCATAAAGATTGTCCTTACTTCATTCTTTCTTTCTTCTTCTTATTTTTTTTATTTTTCTTTTGAATTTTTATGTGCAAAACGGAAGTAACTTCTGCCTGAAATCTATCAAACCAAAAATTTCTTAGAGAAAAAAGAAAATCAAGTTTGAAATTCAAAGCAAAGGATTAAGATTTTGGTAGAGAGGAATGAAATAATTACTTCTGCAAATTTGTTCACCTTTGCAAGTCGGAGCTATTGACCGATTAGTGTGGGGGAAAAAATCAAATCAAAGAATTGTGTTATAAAGGGGAAGAGAAACATGAAGAAAAGAGAGAAGAGAGACAAATAAGGAGAGAGAGAGAGAGAGAGAGAGAGAGAGAGAGATAGAGAGACCAAAGTTAGTGACAATGAGGATGTGAAGAGAGAAAAAGCAAAGGAAAAAGAGAAAAAGTGAGAGAGAGATTAATGTTTTCTAAGAAAATTTTTTAGAAAACAACCTATAAAAAAAATAAGCCTTATTTTTATTAGAATTTTTCGTTGATTAAAGATAATTTTTTGTTGATCAGTTTTTTTTTTGTGTTATCAAACACTAAAAAATGTGAAAAATTATAAAATGTTTTCAAGGAAAACAATAGTTATGCCCTTTTATCAAGGGCTATTAACTCCGCCACAACAGGAGGCGGGTTAGAAAAATACAACGACAGTGCTAGAGAGATGGTGGCACCCAAATTTTACAAGAGCATCCGCGCAGCAATCAGCATCCACGGTAGATTTGATCAACTCGATTGCTAGGAAATGTCAGATGTTTCCTGTCATCAGTTAGCAAAGGTTCCAGTGATTGGTTGTTCATAGAATTTTTCATGAGATGGACCACAATCTAGCATCTCTTCGCTGTCTTCCATGCCCTTTCAGTTTTTCTCCATATTTAATTTAACGCACTGACGTTTTACGTCTATAGTCTATACGTCACTTTCTTTGAACAAACGACAAACACTGTAGTCCCTACCAACTGCGATCAAGTATTCAACACTTCTTTTCACCTTTTTCTTTTCTGAATTGCACAGCTTCTTTAAACTACACCACAAACACATTACCCAAAAAAAGTTTTGTTATTTAACTGGGGTCTGTGGAATCCATCAAAATGTCGAAACATCACGAACCTTTTCTATGCTTTTGGAATGCCCACTTGGTTTAAGGATTTTGTAATGCCATTGGTTCCTTTGGTCACGTAAGTCACGTTGTGTCTGCTGGACAGCACGAGCAGATACTAAAAGCAAGAACCATCGTTATCCATTTGCTTTAGCAAAAAAAATTATTTTTTTTTTATATATATATATATATATAAAATAAAATTTTTCCCAGTCAATCCATACGCTAGACGTACATCAGCAATGATTTATAAACTCAATTATATAGCATGAATAGCATATTGTGGATTTTTTCCTAAAAGTTTCAGATTTCATTTTATTTTATTTTTTTATTATTTTTTTTAACTATAAGGGATTTAGATTTTCTGGATTTTTTAATGTACTTTATTAATAAATTTCTTTAAATCTTAATCACAATTTAATAATTTAATGATCTAAATTCTGCCATATCAGTATTCTACTGACAATATTCTTAAAATAATTAAATAATGTTGTAAACAAAACAATTAAGGTTATTGTTAATAGAATGCTAACATGGTAAAATTTAAACTATTAAATCACTAATGGCTTGTTTGGTAGTTTAGAGAGGGAGGAGAGTAGAGGAGAGTAGAGGGAAGGAGAGTAGTGGGGAGGAGAGTAGAGGAAAATAATTCACCTCCACCTTATTTGGATGTTTTTAAAATTAGTAAAGGAGAAGTGAGTAATTAGCCCTTCTCCTTGTGTAGTTTTGTTAATATAATAAGGGTAAATTAGGTAATTTACTTGGTCAATAGTTTATGTACTCTACTCCCCCTCCAAATCTCTCCAATTTGGGGGAATTAAAATTGAGGAGATAGAGGGAGTCCAAACCCCTCCAAACTCCTCCAAACCCCTCCCCCTCATTCTTTAAAAAACTTCCAAACAAAGTAATTGCATTACTCTCCCTCCCTCTACTCTACTCCCCCTCATTTTTTAAACATCCAAACATGCCATAAAGAATTTTTAAGATTTAAAGAAATCTAATTGATAGAATACTTTAGGAAATCTAAAAGATCTGAATCCAACTACAAGAGTGTTTTATACGGCTAGTTAAAAGCTCTTTTTATTCTTCATAGTTGACATAATTTTTTAAAGTAAAATATGTTAAAATTCTTTTGTGATTGTGTTAAGGCACAACTAAATGAATTTTAATTTGAATTAAAATGCTAAATTTAATCATTTAACACTCATGTATCATAGGATCGTCAAATTTCTAGGATTAAAATGAACTCATTTAATATAATAAGTTTAACAATTCCATCACTGTTCCGAATATCATAGGATCCTCTAATTTCTATTATTAGTTATTCTTCTCTCTTTCTCTCTCATGATTTTGGCCAATTAATATTGCTCACCCAAGCGACCAAATACAGACTTATATCTAGTGATTTGTCTCTCGAAAAAGGTACCTTTGCTTCTATAAAGTTTGCTATTCACGGCTGTTGATAGCACAAAACAAAACAGGGACAAAGAAAAAGGAAAACCATGGCTTTGTGTGGAGTGCTTTTAAAGCAACAGATACTGCTTTTGCTTGGGTTGATAGTTTTAGCAGCAACAAAAGCATCTCAACCCAATTCAAGCTGTGGAAACGTAAGCTGTGGAAATGTTAGCATCCCCTTCCCGTTTGGAACAGAAAGGGGTTGCTACCTTAATGAATCTTTCCTAATCACTTGTGACAACACTTCTGAGACTACACCAAAACCATTTCTGTCTTATACTAAAGTACCTGTGCTCAACATATCACTGGATGGTGAATTGCAAGTCTCAATCTCCAAAGCCCGTCGTTGTTCCAAAGGTGTCCCCGAAAACACGTCGGAGTTTAGAGCAGACAACACTCTGTCAAACTTTCATATCTCGTATACGAGGAACAAGTTCTTTGCAGTGGGTTGTAACATTTTTGGGTTTTTTGATGGCTATTCATCACAGGGAAAGAAATATCCTACTGGATGCGCAGCACTCTGTGACAACGACAGTGTGGTGGACACTTCTGAATGCTCTGGCATTGGCTGCTGTCAGGCTCCTATCCCAAAAGGAGTTTCAGGTTTTTCAGTGAACTTTTGGGACGTTGAACAAAACAAAGTCGTGGCAACCAACTTAAATTCATGTGATTACGGTTTAGTTACAGAAGAGGCATACAACATTTCGCTCCTACGTCAGAAATTTACAAAATAGAACGACTTTTCCAATGGTACTTGATTGGGCAGTTGGAGACGAGACATGCGAAGATGCAAAAGGAAATTCAGAAAGCTATGCATGTAAGGCAGAAAACAGTACATGTTACAATTCCACTAACGGTCCTGGGTACCGTTGCAATTGTTCCTCAGGTTTTGAAGGAAACCCATACCTCGTTCATGGTTGCAAGGTATTAGCTAAAGGATTTGGGGTTTTTTTTTTTTTTTTTTTTTTTTTTANAAGGCTAACTTTGCTGATGAGGAGAGGTTCAAGATCTTTCAGAAATGCAAGTGCTGTAACTGACATATTTGCAAGGGAATGTGCAAGAGTGGAGGGTTGCTGCTTGAAGGTAATTCAGTCAGAGGATCTTACCTTCTGCGACCAGGTTTGTGATCTCTTTATCTTGGCTCTTACATTTTTCATTGAGTAACGCTAGGAACATTCGATTTTTCATTGGAGGAGCATCAGTTTTACATAGGCTTAACATTGATACAACTTTTATTATGCATTAATCAAAATAGATTTATTGTTTTTATTTGGTCCCCTCTACTTCCAGAGAATTTAAACACATTGAAATAACATTCTTGAATTTCATCCTCCTCCACCCCCTCCCCCCCCCAAAAAAAAAAAAAAAAAAAAAAAAACACACACACACACACACACACACACACAAAGATTTACTAATTAATGAACTTTGTTAAATTAATTATTGGTCTTATTCATAAGTGAAATCAAAATAAATACTGATTTAGTCTTTTCTTTTCTTTTTTTATAAGAACAATAGAAAGGTAAGAAAATGAAAATATGAGGAGAAAGGGGGAGGAAAAAATTCTAAAAGCTAGTTTATTTATAAAAATAAAATTAAAAAAATATATAAAATAAAATTTTAAAAGGCTAATTGCTAAATTATTTGCAAAAAAAAAAAAAAAATTGAGACAAATACACACTACAATTTTTAGGCCCTCATATATTTTTAGTTTCAATTTTCGTCTTATACATTTAATTATGTCAATTTCATCTTTAAAACTTCCAAAAGAAGTTCCTTTAATTTTTCAATTCTTTCCCTCAACTCTATATGAAGTCATTTTTATGCCGATAATTTGATTTAGTTAAAGGTAAAATTGATTTGATTTTTAAAATTGAGGGATGAAATTGACATAATTAATAAAAAGAGATCAAATTGATAAAATACAGTATATTATCGAGAAAGAAATTGAAACTTAGTAAGGTATAATATGGCCAACATAATGCTCTCAATCCATTTAATCAGTACCTTCCCTTTGCTCCTCTTTCAAATTTTCTTCCTATCAAACGCATCAAAAACTATTAAATATGTCACTTTCTTTTAACCTAAAGTTACACAAACTCCCCCTACCAAACGCACTTATCCTCTTTTCTTTTTTTTCTTTTTTCTTTTTTTTTTTTCCTTTTTTTTTTTTTGGTGGGGAATTGCTCTGCTTCTTTAAACTAAACGACAAACGTAAAGTCTGTGAGAAATATCCCCAACTTTATTAGTCACGTTAGTCACACTTTTGTTGGAGAAAGTGAAACGGTAATAAAAGAAAGAATCAACGTTATCCTCTTTTTATCTATCTTCTTTGTTTAGTTTTTTTCAGTTGGACTCGATTTAAAAGCTACAATAATAAAACATTCTTTATGGTTATGATTTTTCTCAGCCAAGACATATACGTCATATACTAAAAGGGCACCACCTTTAATTAGCTTTAAACGTTTAAAAGTTGAAAAAGAGCTGTTCCTCTTTATTTCCTAGAGACTATCACAAAAAATTGAAGCTCCAATGGCTGCTGTTGAATAATTTTTTTTTATAAAAATGTAATGATGATATGTAATATTCCTCTCACATGAGTTCATTCCATGTGAAAGATGTATTACATATCAGTATTGTGCCCAGAGAATCACTATAGCACTTTAAAAAATAAATTTGTTGACAGTACAAGAAATTGTCCATTGTATTCTCGACTATATTGATGGACGATGTTAGGGCTTCTTTAACAATCTATCTACAAATAAAGTCAAATAAAAAAAGGTAAAGAACACTAGTATAGTGTTGGTCAAAGGCCCTCCAATGATCAAGTTAAAAATAGTGAAAAAAAATTCAATTAATAATACAATTTGAGAGAATTATATGGCTAGTTTGTAGATATCAAAATGCCTACTTTTTTCTTCCAACAAAATGGCTAATTTGTTGGATAGTATTTAATTAATTATGTGAACATGTGGCAAGTATTTGTTGGTGGAGTATAGAGTAGAGCAGAAAAAGTGGGACAGAAGATTTGGACTCTCCACTCTATACTCTACCAATAAATACTTGCCACGTGATACTATTAATTAATAACTATAGTATTAATAAGTCCATAATGATAGTATTTAATTAATTAAGTGAACATGTGGCAACAGAAGATTTGGACTCTCCACTCTATACTCCACCAATAAATACTTGCCACATAATACTATTAATTAATAACCGTAGTATTAATAAGTCAATAATGATAGTATTTAATTAATTAAGTGAACATGTGGCAAGTATTTATTTGTGGAGTATAGAGTAGAGTAGAAAAAGTGGGACAGAAGATTTAGACTCGTGGTTTTAGAGCATTCATCTTCATTTTGGTAATGAATGTTCTCATTTATGAATTGGGAAACACTTTCCATAAGTACTAGACATTTATTATCTTCAACGGTCATTCATCTATTAGGTTTGTACGTTACTCCTTTATTATGGATGATTAAGAATTTACACACATCATTTGCTATAGTGATTTTCTACATCTAAATAGTCATTATAGCTCTCCAAACCCTTAATTATTTTGTAATTGTTCTCAATACCAACAAACCGTCACAAACATAACCTCAAGAAAATTCTCTCTCTCTAGGTTCTCTTGAATTTAGTAGGTTGGGTATGGATTAAGTGTAGGGAGAAATAAGTTAATGAAACATAGAAATTTTGAGGGAGAAAAAAAAAAAAGAATAAAAATATTATTTTAATGAAATAGAGAAAAGACGAGGACGTTGTTTAAGGGTATGTTTGAAAAACTGGTTTGTTTAAATGAAAAATATGTTTCTAATTCTTCAAGTTTGCACGAAAATTTAAATAGATGATCCTAAACTAAAGCTCGAATCCTGAACTTCGATGTTAAAACTCGTTAGTGTACTATTTCACTTTTTAATAGATTTAATAAATTAAAATAAAAATCCTAATTTATTTGTTAAAATGATATTCAATATCCAACCCCCCCCCTTTTTTTTATAATTCATTATTTTGGTAAAGAAAAATTAAGAAAGTAGGGGAAAAAGATATCAATATAAATGAATGAATGAGGATGATGATATATAGATAAATAATAGCAATAATAAAATAAAATAATGATCTTCGTAATAACTATATATGGTTATTATGAAGATCATTATATATAAATAATAATAACAATGACAATAACAATAATTCTTATTATATAAATATTAGCAAATAATTGAATTAGTTGAGTTCAAGGAGAAAAAAAACAAAATAATCTTCTTATGTCCTTTACATCTCTTATATTTAAAAAACTATTTGACAAAAGTATTATAACAACTTATACATTTTTAATGTTTATAATAGAGACACTTATAGTTCAAATTTTTTCACTATAACAATCAAATTATAAAAGAAAAAAAAATGTTTAAAAAATAATAATAAAATATTTTGTTACATAGACAAGTCAAAGGCAATGCATTTTAAAGTTGGCTCATATTTGACTTTGGGCCAATAGTCAAAGGACTTAATTATAGTTGGTTTGATAGTTCGAATAACGCCGCGCTATAAGATACAATGGCATTTTAGGAATTTAGACCTGATTTTTTTTTTTTTTTTTTCAGAGAAAACACCGGATAGTGTCAGGTTATGTAAATACTGTTTTAATCCTATTTTCACATTTAATGAGTTATTGCTTATTAGTTGTTCACTCCTTTGGACGTAAGAACAATGTTGAACCACGTATATTCTGTGTTGAAATATTGATTTAAATTTGCCATGGTATTTTCAAAGAAATTATACAATCTTAGCTAATTTTCTTATTCTCAACCAACAAAGGGACATTGTCTTTTTTAGAAAGGATCGATGTCCAATCAAACTTGGTTCACCAGTTCTCTTTTAGTTGTGCTTTTCTTTTTTTCTTTTCTTTTTTTTTTTCTTTTTTTGAGATGAAAGAAATTTGATAGTCACTCATAGTATATGTTACTGTAGCAGTCAAAATGTTTGCCATTACGAAGGCAATGATATTAACAAAAGAATAAAGTTAAAATGTTCTACTTGCTGAAAAAATGCATATTTGAGGATGTGCAGGTATCAGCTTAATAAGCCTCTTAGTAGTTCTTTTGGGAGGTTCTTGGATACTTTGGGGATGGAAAAGAAGAAAGCACATCAGAATCAAAGAAAAATTCTTTCAACAAAATGGTGGCCTATTGTTAAAACAGCAACTTTCTAGTAACCAATGGTCTATGGAGAGAACCAAAATCTTTACATCAGAAGAGTTGAAAAAGGCCACCAACAACTACGATGAGAATACAATCCTTGGCCAAGGAGGCTATGGAACGGTGTATAAAGGAACACTATCTGATAACAGAGTCGTTGCCATTAAAAAGTCAAAAATTGGTGATCAAAGCCAAATTCAGCAATTCATAAATGAAGTGATTGTGCTTACCCAAATTAGCCATAAGAATGTGGTTAAGTTATTTGGTTGTTGCCTAGAAACAGAAGTGCCCTTACTAGTTTATGAATTCATTACAAATGGGACTCTTAGTGAGCACATTCATGATAAAGGCCGATCATCCTTACTTTCATGGGAAAAACGTTTGAAGATTGCAACAGAAACTGCTGAAGCACTTGCATACTTGCATTCAGCAACTTCTATGCCAATTATTTTTTTTTTTTTTTTTTTTTTTTTTTTTTTTTTTTTTTTTTTTTTTTTTTTTTTTTTTTTTTTTTTTTTTTTTTTGAGATGAAAGAAATTGGATAATCACTCATAGTATATGTTACTGTAGCAGTCAACTGCAAATTGCACTGTAAATAAATTTTGATGGTGTCATCTTCATATGATACACAGGTTATATATTTATTTTTCTATTTGTGTCAAAATGTTTGCCATTACGAAGGCAATGATATTAACAAAAGTATAAAGTTAAAATGTCCTACTTGCTGAGGAAACGCATGTTTGGGTATGTGCAGGTATCAGCATAATAAGCCTCTTAGTAGTTCTTTTGGGAGGTTCTTGGATACTTTGGGGTTGGAAAAGAAGAAAGCACATCAGAATCAAAGAAAAATTCTTTCAACAAAATGGTGGCCTATTGTTAAAACAGCAACTTTCTAGTAACCAATGGTCTATCGAGACAACCAAAATATTTACATCAGAAGAGTTGAAAAAGGCCACCAACAACTACGATGAGAATAAAATCCTTGGCCAAGGAGGCTATGGAACAGTGTATAAAGGAAAACTATCTGATAACAGAGTCGTTGCCATTAAAAAGTCAAAAATTGGTGATCAAAGCCAAATTCAGCAATTCATAAATGAAGTGATTGTGCTTACCCAAATTAGCCATAGGAATGTGGTTAAGTTATTTGGTTGTTGCCTAGAAATAGAAGTGCCCTTACTAGTTTATGAATTCATTACAAATGGGACTCTTTGTGAGCACATTCATGATAAAGGCCGATCATCCTTACTTTCATGGGAAAAACGTCTGAAGATTGCAACAGAAACTGCTGAAGCACTTGCATACTTGCATTCAGCAACTTCTATGCCAATTATACACAGAGATGTGAAAACTGCAAATATACTATTAGACGATAATTACACAGCAAAAGTGGCTGACTTTGGAGCTTCAAGGTTGGTACCTCTTGATCAAACACAATTGACCACTTTAGTGCAAGGAACTTTGGGGTACTTGGACCCAGAATACTTGCAAACTAGCCAACTAATAGAAAAAAAGTGATGTCTATAGCTTTGGCGTTGTTATGGCAGAGCTGCTGACAGGTAAGAAGGCACTTTCTTTTGATAGGCCTGAAATTGATAGAAATCTAGCAATATCCTTTGTTTCTGCTATAAAAGAGGATCGCCTACTTCAAATTCTTGACTCACATTGTTAATGAGGGTAATATTGAGCAACTAATGGAAGTTTCTAATGTTGCAAAAAGGTGCCTAAAGTTGAGAGGGGAGGATAGACCTTCTATGAAAGAGGTGGCAACAGAGCTAGAGGGATTGAAGAGTATGGAAAAATATTCATTGGGAAGCATTGATGTCAATACAGAAAAGACTGAGTACTTGCTCAGTGCAACTAGTCACTCTTTTGAAATTGAAGGTTGTTCTACCAGTACAACTGCCAAGTATGATAGCATGAAAGACCAATTATTGAAACTCGTAGATAATGGGAGATAATTACTTACTCTTCGCTAATATATTGGTACACTTGATAATTAAATTTGCTGTGGTGTTATTACCAAGTAAGCAATCAACTGAGAATCTTGGAAGTTCAAAAGTTGTTTGGAAAGTTGGACTTAACCTATGGGTCTGTCTTAAAATAAGATGAGTATTTATTGAATATTATCATGTGTGCCTTGTAACTTGTATGTATCTTAGGAGTTAGGTTCTGACTATTAAAAGTTGTAGTAATTAAGGGAGTACTTGTATCATTAGTGTAAGGTTGAAATTTATCAACTATCTTGTTGGTTTTATTCCGTGCCAATTTGCTTGTAATTTAGCACTTAGTAACCCTGTATTTAGGTGGGATTCATGTAAGGGTAGTGTGTGAAGAGAGTGTGAAGAATTGCTCAACTTTGTGCCAAGAAGCAAGAACTCGCGGCTAGAACTCGCGACTGACTTGTGGCTTGCAAGCCGCCAACTGCTGTGCACGTGAGGTTAAATACAGATTGCAAAACGGAGTGTCAACACTGTCTGTGGTGGAAAATTTGCTAATCATTGATAAGCAGCTAACATTTATAATAGATGTATTTTTATTTTTATTTTTATTTAGTCTAAGAAAAAAGTGTTTTACTTTTTACTTTTCCAAAAAATGAAAAGTGAATCGGTTTGTTATTCTCTTTGAGCTCTTTGTTGCTCAGTTTGCTCCATATAAGTGCCCGTTTGTTTGCACTTTCTTCTAGCAAAAAGTGCTTTTTAAACCCAAAAAATAATATTTGCGTTTGGTAAAGTTTTAAATGCAGTTTTTTCTAAAAAGCTACGTTTTGAAATGTGAAGGCCTTGCGCGTTTTGGCACATCAGCTTTAAGCTGCAGTTGCAAAACGCACAAACGCGTTTTCTCAACAAAAAAAAAAAATTATTGTTGGTGAGTTTCTCTTTTTCCTAAATTGCCCATGGTTTTTTCTGCTCCTCTATGCTGCTGTGCTGTGGCATCTCGTCTTCTTCTTTTTTTGTGCTGCTTCTTCTTCTTCTCTTCTCTTTTTTTTTTTTAATTTTTTTATTTACGTCTTACATATCTAACCTCAAAAAAAACCTTTTGAATTCGGTAGAGTTTTTGATAAATGAAAAATATGGAGTAGAGAGAGGGAGGGAGGGAGGGAGATAGATACAATGGCATTTTAGGAATTTAGACCTGATTTTTTTTTTTTTTTTTCAGAGAAAACACCGGATAGTGTCAGGTTATGTAAATACTGTTTTAATCCTATTTTCACATTTAATGAGTTATTGCTTATTAGTTGTTCACTCCTTTGGACGTAAGAACAATGTTGAACCACGTATATTCTGTGTTGAAATATTGATTTAAATTTGCCATGGTATTTTCAAAGAAATTATACAATCTTAGCTAATTTTCTTATTCTCAACCAACAAAGGGACATTGTCTTTTTTAGAAAGGATCGATGTCCAATCAAACTTGGTTCACCAGTTCTCTTTTAGTTGTGCTTTTCTTTTTTTCTTTTCTTTTTTTTTTTCTTTTTTTGAGATGAAAGAAATTTGATAGTCACTCATAGTATATGTTACTGTAGCAGTCAAAATGTTTGCCATTACGAAGGCAATGATATTAACAAAAGAATAAAGTTAAAATGTTCTACTTGCTGAAAAAATGCATATTTGAGGATGTGCAGGTATCAGCTTAATAAGCCTCTTAGTAGTTCTTTTGGGAGGTTCTTGGATACTTTGGGGATGGAAAAGAAGAAAGCACATCAGAATCAAAGAAAAATTCTTTCAACAAAATGGTGGCCTATTGTTAAAACAGCAACTTTCTAGTAACCAATGGTCTATGGAGAGAACCAAAATCTTTACATCAGAAGAGTTGAAAAAGGCCACCAACAACTACGATGAGAATACAATCCTTGGCCAAGGAGGCTATGGAACGGTGTATAAAGGAACACTATCTGATAACAGAGTCGTTGCCATTAAAAAGTCAAAAATTGGTGATCAAAGCCAAATTCAGCAATTCATAAATGAAGTGATTGTGCTTACCCAAATTAGCCATAAGAATGTGGTTAAGTTATTTGGTTGTTGCCTAGAAACAGAAGTGCCCTTACTAGTTTATGAATTCATTACAAATGGGACTCTTAGTGAGCACATTCATGATAAAGGCCGATCATCCTTACTTTCATGGGAAAAACGTTTGAAGATTGCAACAGAAACTGCTGAAGCACTTGCATACTTGCATTCAGCAACTTCTATGCCAATTATACACAGAGATGTGAAAACTGCAAATATACTATTAGACGATAATTACACAGCAAAAGTAGCTGACTTTGGAGCTTCAAGGTTGGTACCTCTTGATCAAACACAATTGACCACTTTGGTGCAAGGAACTTTGGGGTACTTGGACCCAGAATACTTGCAAACTAGCCAACTAACAGAAAAAAGTGATGTATATAGTTTTGGCGTTGTTATGGCAGAGCTGCTAACAGGTATGAAGGCACTTTCTTTTGATAGGCCTGAAATTGATAGAAATCTTGCAATATCCTTTGTTTCTGCTATAAAAGAGGATCGCCTACTTCAAATTTTTGAAACTCACATTGTTAATGAGGGTAATATTGAGCAACTAAAGGAAGTTTCTAATGTTGCAAAAAGGTGCCTAAAGTTGAGAGGGGAGGATAGGCCTTCTATGAAAGAGGTGGCAACAGAGCTAGAGGGATTGAAGAGTATGGAAAAACATTCATTGGGAAGCATTGATGTCAATACAAAAAAGACTGAGTACTTGCTCAGTGCAACTAGTCACTCTTTTGAAATTGAAGGTTGTTCTACTAGTACAACTGCCGAGTATGATAGCATGAAAGACCAATTATTGAAACTCGTAGATAATGGGAGATAATTACTTACTCTTCGCTAATATATTGGTATCAATTGATAATTGAATTTGCTGTGGTGTTATTACCAAGTAAGCAATAGACTGAGAATCTTGGAAGTTCAAAAGTTGTTTGGAAAGTTGGACTTAGCCTATGGGTCTGTCTTAAAATAAGATGAGTATTTATTGAATATTATCATGTGTGCCTTGTAACTTGTATGTATCTTGTGAGTTAGGTTCTGACTATTAAAAGTTGTAGTAATTAAGGGAGTACCTGAATCTTAGGTTATATGTATGATGGAGACGTAGGATTCTGATTAAGTCTTTTATATTGATTGTAATCATTTGGTTCAGTGCATTTTCCATTTATCCATTTCTTTTTGTTGCAGCACCTATGAATTTTCTAATTTCCTCTTCCTCCCTTTTCACACAATTTATAGCTAATCATATACTGCATCTCTTTTGGTTACCAAAAATTAGTGGGACTAGATGGTGGAAGTAGAAGTGAAAAAGAAATTCTGTATGACACTATTTTGCTTTTGAATATGTTATAGATTAGTTCACAAAAATGAAATTGATAAAATAGAAACACAATGTAAGAAGAAACAGTGATAAAGTAGAAAAAAAAAAAAAAAAACTTAAACCTCGTAAACAATTTGAAAATGAAGTTGTCAATGGCGAGAGAATAGTTACCTCTCAAATTGAAATTGGATTTGTAAAGTTGTGATTTATGACTATATTTTATGTTGGCTTTTGATAGGCCAAGAATATATTGACCCCTTGTGATAAATTAATTGATTAATTAGCCAAATTTATTAATTAATTAAATTAACATGCAAACGTGTGGTAGAATAAACAAATCACCAAATATCTAAATACAGAGGAAATTAAATTTGATACAGGTGATTTGTTTACGAATGGGGCAAACCACCGAGACAAAACCCCATCAGATAATTTTAAGGTCACCACTTTTGAGAATCCACTATTATCACAACAAGCGATTACAAGTAAAGGAATCTCAGTATCTTATACCAACATACAGTTGAACCCTTACACTAATACCCAATTGGACTTGTTCTGTAGTGACAATATCTCCTTCAATGTACGGCTCCCAGTATGTGGCTAACCAATTGCGTGAATCCCAGTACACAATTTCAATCACCAACTAGAGAAGGTTGTTGGCTGCAAATTTCATCACACAATAAATATCAAGAAGCTCCTTGATTACAAAACCTTACGATGCACAAACACAGCAGCTTCTTCACAAGAAAGATGAACTATTGCAAATTCTGTCTCCAATCATAATTTGCTTGAACAAACTTTGCTCAACACTTGTACAACTTGTTCCACCTTTGACGGCCCTTAAAATAATCTTTGTTAGGTTCTAAATGTTTAGAACAATTGGCAAATCGTGAACACAAACTTGTCTAGATATAGATCTTAGAGTCTATAAGTTTTATTAGATAATGCTCAAGGTGATTCAAGTCAAGATTCAAGAACATACAAGCTGCAGGAAGAAGACTTCGTATTCTACCTGGTTCGATCAATTGAAGAACAGGCTCGATCGATCGAAAATCGTATCTGCAGAATTTTAAGTCGGCCCAAATAGCAGCTTAAGCCCATTAAGGATTAGGGTTTTAGATCTAATTCTCCCACTATATAAAGGAAACCCTAAGCCACGTTTTTGACAGCTTTTAGAGAGAGAGAAGAGAGTGTCTCTTTTGTATCTAGGGTTTTGTACCCAAACCTCTCTAAGGTCTTTGTTGCTCATACTACTGTTTATGTGAATCTTTTGTGAGATCTTTGAGGAGCTTTCCTTCACATAAACTTAGGGTTATCAACATCTTGATAATTATTCAGTTGCAGATTCAAGAACTTAAAGATACACAAGTGGGGGTGCTTGTAGTTAATTGAAGAGTCCAAGAAAGAAGGAGTCCGTGGATTCGGAGCTTGCACGTGGTCGTGTTACTAAGTTCTATTGGTGGGTAGTATTAGGAAGTCGAGTGGGGAACTTGTAGTCCTTTTGTATGAACTTCGATTCTTTCATAGTGGATTCAGGTTTGCCTTGAGGATCGGTGGGTCAAATCTTCCCCAGGTTTTTACCGTGTGGTTTCCTGGGTGATCATATCATTGTGTCTTTTATTATTCCGCTTCTTTATTATTTTGATATGATTATTTGATTGCTTTAACTTAGAATTTCATAATTTGACTAAGTAACAACTTAGCTAATTAATCTACGCTAACCAATCTGGTTGTTCTAAGGGGTCTAAAACCGTTCAAGTGGTGTCAGAGCAGGTAGCTCTTCTGTTTTAGATCTTTTGATCTAAGAGCTGATCTTTGACCCCTATTATCATGGATAATTTGAAGTGTCTTTCTGCTCATGCTTCTACTGATTTTATTGATGCCTATGATGTTTTGAATAAAAAGGACACTATTGTTTTTGTTGATTTTTTTGATGCTTTTGAAACTCTTCGTAAGGAATTATCTAAATCTTTGACAATTTCTAAGAAATTCAAGGAAGAGTTAAAATTGGCTAATCTTGAAAAAGAGGAATTGATTGTGAGATTAGATGAATCTAATAAAAAGAATGAATTTTTGAGAAATCAAATTTCCTCTCAAGATGAAAAGATGAAAAGCTTGGAACAAGAGTTAGTTGAATCTAAAGCTAAAATTGAAAATTTGACTAGTACCAAGCCTGTTGTTGATAACAGAAGTGTTTCTGTTTCTCTTAAGCCTAAAACTGAGAAAGTTTATATCCCTCCTTTTAAGAGGAATAACAAAGAAAAGACTTATTTTGCTAAGTTAGACAAAGGTAAAAGTTCTGATGTAGACGCTGAAGTTTCTGCACCTAAGTCTAAACCTACTGTTAGAGAGCATAATAAATTTGTTTTTGTGCTTACTTGTCACCTTTGTGGTGTTGTTGGTCATATTAGACCAAATTGTTCTTTGTTAAGGCAAAAACCTAAATCTGAGACTAGACTTGTTGTTAGGAATACTGATGTTCCTAAATTTGTTCCTGTTTGTCACTTTTGTGTTGTCTCTGGTCACATTCGTCCTAATTGTCATAAATTGAAATTTAAGCATTTTGTGTTTCAATCTAGGATATGTGATGAGATTTCTCCTGCCATAAGTCCATATAAATTGTTTCATATTCTTTTGAAATATTTGAGCTTGTTGGCTTATGAAAGGAATTTGTAGGATTTCAGTCTCTCTTAGAAGTTTGGTGTAATTCCTCAAATACACTCTGTTTCACATGAATTTTCACCTACAAAGCGGAAGACTCGTGCTAGATGGGTGAGAAAAGATTCTCCAAGGTGAGTGTTGCTAACTTGTCCCTGATTTAATTCTTTCAATTATTTGTGGACATGTTTTGTTTTTGGTTTTTTTTTTTTTTTTTTTTTTATTAAAAAAAATCCAAAAACATTGAAATATTATTTGTGGACATGTTTTGTTTTTGGTTTTTTTTTTTTTTTTTTTTTTATTAAAAAAAATCCAAAAACATTGAAAATTTTCAAAAAGACAAAAATATTTTTATTTTGAGTCTTGTTTTATTTTTCTTGAGGATTACATGGGTTATGATATCCCTCTCTTGATTTAAAACATGCTTGACATTGTGGAGAAACTTGAATAGTTTGTGCTAAGCTATTTCTGATTTTGTATGAGTATGTACTGGTTTGTACATATACTCATGGGTTAATTAAGAAATTGATATTTCTTGTTTATGTACCCTTTATAGCTTAGTTAAACACTGTCATGCATTGCATTTGCATTGATTCATTTAGCATAATTTGTGTTTTTTTTTTTTTTTTTTTGGTCATATAGCTTTTAAAACCAAAAAGATTTTTGTAATTTGTATTTCACATCTTGGGTTTATAATCAAAGATTGGCCATATTATCTTTACATAACAAGTTTATGTACCTTATTTAGTTTTGATGAGCTTATTTATTGCACTTTACTAGTTGAAGTTTTGTAGTGCATGTTGTGTGGGAAAGATGTTTATGGTGTTTATCACTTTGTCTTGATCTTGAAGTCACATGTTAGTTGACTGTCGGACTTGATCCTTTTGAGAAAGGAATAAATAACCATCTCACCACTGTTCACTAGCCAATCATGAACACCTTAGTGCATATCATAAGATTCTGTGCTCGAGAAAGTGTAGCACATGCACAAAAAGAACATAAGGTGTTGCCTCGGCTTAATTGCTTAATGATAAAATTGGTGTGTACTATTAGGCTTGATGCCATCTCACATAAATAAAATTGGTGTGTGCTATTAGGCTTGATGCCATCTCACAAAAAAAAAACTGGGGCAAAAATACAAGAAACTTACATGATTGCAAGCTTTTGTTCTAGGAGATGTGGGAGTTATAGGATGTAACTCTTTAGGTGATAGTCTCTTTTAAATTCTATGTGATGGATTGTATAGACTTTGTGATTAATTGCTATTCACATATCACCTCACATGTATCTCAAGCTTTTGCTAGTTGCACACACTACACAAGTTACTCTTTGTTAAACTTGGTACATTTTATTGTGTGTGATCTTGTTGTGACCATCCAAGATTAAAAGTTCCTTGATTTTAATGCAAAATGTGTATAATGTTTGCGCTTTGAGGACAAATTGATTGAAAATCTTGATTTTAGAATATCTTGGTTAAATTCAAGTGTTTTTGAAAAACTTTTCATCTCATACTCATGCATTTTTTTTATAAAACAATGTGCTTTGAGGAGTTTCTGCATTAAAATGCTATCTTTTTCAAAAATCTAATTTTTCCAGACTTTCGATCGATCGAACCCGTTTTTCGATCAATCAAATTGCGATTAAATTTTTTGGTTTGAGTCTGCCTAACTCGATTGATGTTCGATCGATTCTCAATCGATCGAAACTGAAAAATTTTCAATTTCTATGTTTTTGACCAAAATTTTTTATGCATCATTTGTGTTTAGGATTCACATGCATTGCATTGTTTTTATATCCACCTTGTAGTTTTGCAGTCATATCTCTCATTTTTTTCACACATAACATGCATATACTTTGCTAAATTGGGTACTTAACTTGATTTAAAAATTGATTGATTAATTTTTAAGTTTTGTACATTCTAGTATATGCTATTTCTTATGTGTGAACTTTAGAAAATATTTTTCTTAAGAGATATGATGGATAATCAATGTGCAAATATTTTCTCTACTCATGCAACTATTTCTAGGTCACATAGTGCCATGTTTGCATTTTATTGAAAGAGAGAATATTTTTTCTTCATGTGTATCCTCACCTTAGTTTTTAACTTTGGTTTGTGTGTTTTTAACTTTGGTCCTGCTGGTGAGGATGTTCCTGATCCTGTTGGTGATGCTGCTGCTGCTGCTGTTTTTCCCCCACCTCATTTATTTTTCCCCAAAACTGTTTTTCCCAAAACTTGTTTTGTTTTTCCTATTTTTGATAGAGGGAGAAAAGTTTTTTTAACCTGTGTTGTTCATAGGGGGAGCTGTCTCTATTTTCTATAGAGTTGAATTCTTTTGTGTCCCCTTCTTTCTCTATTTTCTCTTATCCTTTGTTGCATATGTTGACTGTTTACTCTTTGCATGAGTTGTCTTTGTCAATACGTGACAAAAAGGGGGAGAAATAGTTATGTGGGAATATGTGTAGAAAATACAAGAATGTTATGTTTAGAAGGAGTTAACATTTTTTTTTATGTATCTAACTTAAGAGAAGAGTTAGTTTGCATATTTGTTGATTTACTGTTTTTCTGTCACACATGCGTTTATGTGTTTGTTGAGTGTTTCAGGAAATATACAGGTTGATTCAATTGAGCTGTTGTCTACACTTACAACTGATGGATAGTAGTTAGGTTGAATTTGTTGTAATGAGCATTTTATTGTATTGGGTTGTTCTTGTATTTGAGCATTTCATTCTGTATGGAAGTTTTGTCACGAATTGCCAAAGGGGGAGATTGTTAGGTTCTAAATGTTTAGAACAATTGGCAAATTGTGAACACAAACTTGTCTAGATATAGATCTTAGAGTCTATAGGTTTTATTAAACAATGCTCAAGGTGATTCAAGTCAAGATTCAAGAACATACAAGCTGCAGGAAGAAGACTTCATATTCTGCCTGGTTCGATCAATCGAAGAACAGGCTCGATCGATCGAAAATCGTATCTGCAGAATTTTAAGTCGGCCCAAACAGCAGCTTAAGCTCATTAAGGATTAGGGTTTCATATCTAATTCTCCCACTATATAAAGGAAACCCTAAGCCACGTTTTTGACAGCTTTTAGAGAAAGAGAAGAGAGTGTCTCTTTTGTATCTAGGGTTTTGTACCCAAACCTCTCTAAGGTCTTTGTTGCTCATATTGTTGTTTATGTGAATCTCTTGTGAGATCTTTGAGGAGCTTTCCTTCACATAAACTTAGGGTTATCAATCTTGATAATCATTTAGTTGCAGATTCAAGAATTTAAAGATACACAAGCGGGGGTGCTTGTACTTGATTGAAGAGTCCAAGAAAGAAGGAGTCTGTGGATTCGGAGCTTGCACGTGGTCGTGTTAGTAAGTTCTACTGGTGGGTAGCATTAGGAAGTCGAGCGGGGAGCTTGTAGTCCTTTTGTATGAATTTCGATTCTTTCATAGTGGATTCAAGTTTGCCTTGAGGATCGGTGGGTCAAATCCTCCCCAGGTTTTTACCGTGTGGTTTCCTAGGTGATCATATCATTGTGTCTTTTATTATTCCGCTGCTTTATTATTTTGATATGATTATTTGATTGTTTTAACCTAGAATTGCATAATTTGACTAAGTAACAACTTGGCTAATTAATCTAGGCTAACCAATCTGGTTGTTCTAAGGGGTCTAAAACCGTTCAATCTTTTTATATGTTTAGGTTTATGAGAAAAGAAAGCCCAAACATACAATCACGAATTGAATGAAAAACAATCCTGAAAAACTGAACTTCATAAACCTTGACAAATACCTATCTATCGAGCTACTGTTGAGCCACAGGCTGGAACAACTCTAGAGGTCTCGATAAATACTAGCTGTCGAGCTTTAATGAATAGCACTTTCTGCACTTAAAAATCTTGGACAGACTTGCACGACTTTAACACTTGAACTTGCAACAAGGTTTCTTAAAGTATCAAACACATCCTAGATCTACCGAATTACAAGTAAAGTGCATTTTGTTAAAGAATTAGCCAATTACATAAAATAGTAACATAAGTTCAATCACATATGTCTTAACAATCTCTCCCTTTGGCAATCCGTGACAAAAGCATAACAAACAAATGAACATATGAGAGAAGTTATAAATCACTCAACTCATATTCACTTGTTAAATACAATAAAATCTATCCTAACACAAACTTTTGAAAAACTTTGCAAGAAGAGAGTCTATGGCAAGAAAGACTTTGACAACATGTATTTCTGAAACACTTTAAAGAAAGCTCATCACGACATCTTAGTGTGAAATAGAGTGATTTAAGATATGAAAGATAAAAGATCAACCAAATCATACAAATCACATGAAAGAGCCACAAAGCTTAGATTGTTTAGTTGTGCTTGAAGATGCTCATTTAAGCTACAAGAGACACAAAGTTAAGAACTTTGTTTCAAAGGTCATCCAAGTTACACAAGTACCAGTATACACAAACACACATTATTTTTGTATTTTTCAAAATTTTCCCTTTTTTTATTTATAAAAATAAAAAATAAAAATAAAAAACTTAAAACAAAACATAAAGAAAACAAACAAGTAAACAAACAAAGTATCATAAACAAGACTAACTCAAACCACAACTCACACCATGAATAAGATCAGGAAAGAGATGGAATCACTTGGAATCTTTTTCCTTCCAAATGGGAGACCTAGATGGAGAGCCTTTCTTTTGCATGAACCTTTGTTCAGATGGATAAGAAGGAGAGTTGAAACCATTGAAAATAAAGAATAACATGACTGCCTTAAGAAGTTCTCCAAGAGGGGCTAAAGAAAGTTGGAGTTGATTTTGGTTCCCAAAAAATGACACACTATTACTTTGTTGAGTGGCTAACCACTTATAGCAATTTGGACGAGTGTGTCTAGATACTCCATAGTAATGGCAGAAATGAGGTTTCTTTGGTTGAGTCTTCTTGTTGGTGGAGCGATGATTATTCTACTTGGTCTCTTTCTTACCAACCTTAGGAGGTGCTCCTAGAAAGGATTTTCCCTTATCACTTTTATCCATACCCACATTTTCAATCTTAGGATCAGTTACCTCAAAGTTATCATTATTAGCAGGTGGACCAAAAATAACTCTATTTAAAGTATTAGAAGAGGTACTGCAAGAAAAGAGAGAATGATCATACCTGAGACCTATTTTGTCAGATGCAAATTTCTAGAAGTTGAGCATTTCATCTAGCTTGGTACTTGAAGTCCTTTCCAATTGTGCTTTTACCTAAAACAGTTCAGCATTCAGTTTCCTGGCCTTTTCAACAAGAAAGTTGTTCTCAAACCTCAATGCTTCATTGGTTTGATTAGCTTCATCAACATTATGTAGGAGAATTATTGGCAACATCTTGTATCTCACTACTAGTAGACCGGACATATCCTTTAGTGTTGGAGTTTATGCACGATTTCAAGCAGCACCAAAAGAATCCCATATGACTACTATCAAAAGAGTCATTCGATATGTCAACAAAACATCTGATTATGGCATTTGGTATTCAAGAGACTCAAAAGATTGCTTAGCTGACTACTCAAACATTGATTAGGCTGGACATATGGATGATAGAAAAAGTACCTTAGGAGGATGTTTTTATCTCGGTAATAATTTGGTATCATGGATGAGCAAAAAGCAGAATTCAGTGTCTCTATCAATTGTTGAAGCAGAGTACATTGCTGCTCGTAGTTGTTGTGCTCAACTCCTACGAATGAAGAAGCTCCTTCATGATTATGGAATCTCTCAAGACACCATGTGCATTTTCTGTGATAATACAAGAGCCATTAATCTATTAAAGAACCCTGTGCAACACTCGAAGTCAAAACATATCGGAATTCAATATCACTTCATTCGTGACTTGGTAGAGGAGAAAGTGGTGTGTCTTGAATTCATCAATACTGAAAATAAAAGAGTTGACATCTTCACTAAACTACTTGATGGTCCACGGTTTGAGTCACTCTGTAAGACCATCGATGTCGGTATCATTCCGACTCTTTTAGTTGGTGTGGGCCTTACATGGTTAACTTTTGTTCATTCATATAGAAGGGTACAATCATTTCATCATGTGATGTTTCTTTTAATTTCTTTTTTATTTAAAAGCTTGTTAGTTGTTGATCTTACTTTATTGCTGTTGTTTTATGTGAGTAAAAATCTAAAACCACTTAAAAAGTTAAAAATCCAGAAAGTTTGATCACTTGTGTTATGTCATATCACACGTAGAGTTTGGCCTAGTACCTATGTACTTTTGGCGTAGTGTATTTACGAGCTTAACTTGTTATGTATACACATATTGAATGTGAGTGATATTTAGAAATCTATGTTTGATTGTTGTAAATAGATCTTTAAGCTTGTCATGAATGTCTAGCCAATAGCCTTGATTGATCTTGATACATGCATAGACTCGATCTTATATATCTCCTCACATTTAATTTTTATATCAAAAAGCTCTTTAAACAACAATCTCCAAAAAGGAGAAAGAGTTGAAAAAGCCTTGTTTCAAAAACTAGTTAGACTAGGAAAAGGTGGAGCAAAATGTATTTAAAATGTATGTTGCCAATGCAAAAGGCTTATTCTTCAAAAAAAATATAAAAAATTTCATGGCATCAATGCTAAAAAATTGAGTTGTATTGCTCAAAAAGTATGAAAAATGGAAGTCAAATGAAAAGCTTTCAATCAATGTAAACACCTTTGTGAGGTGCCATATAAGTTCATTTCTACTAGTGAGATAAGTTATTTGACTTCTTGTTATATGTGTATGACTTGATTGAATTAATCATTGAGGCTTCATGCTAGACTATGGACTAATTCATATTTGATACTCACACACAACACACAAGTCTAATGTTCAATGAATATCTATTACATTTATGTGATTGTACGTGTTTAAATGTGATGTTTGTATGCTTAATTGCTTATTGATCAAACCTAAAAAGATTTTTGAGTGTTTTATTTGTTTTTGGAAGTGATTTTTGTCACTCTTGTCTTAAAAGTTTTTCTCAAAATCTCAAAATTTTTGTGTAGAAAAACTTTCTGTTTGGCAGTTTTACGACTCTTTTCGCGAGTGGATGCACTCCCATCCAAGTCACGAAAAGAGTTGAGGAAATTTCATTTTCTTCACAAATTCAGGCAGAGAGTTTCATGACTTAGACCTGACTTGCAAAACTTTGCCCTATGCAATTGCACATTTCCTAAGTAACTCGTGAGTGGCTCGCGAGTCACTGACTCGGGAAATGTGCAAAAAGACAGTTTTTAGAGGGCTCGAAATGTCTATTTTCAAAAATATTGTCTTTTTGCTCCTCGTGACTCCCTCTCCCCAAATCTCAAATTTTCTTCAAAACTCAGCCATTTTCCCTTGGATTTCTACTCTAAGACTTCTCTAAGATAATTTCAAACATCTTTCCTCTTTCTATTCCTTAGATTTCTTAAAACCTAGGGTTGGGTTTATTTTGAATGGGAGTTGGGAAATTTCTTTTATGTCAAAATTTTTTCAATTTTGTTGATTGGGCTTAGTCCCATTTGTGTTGTAGATGATAAGTTGGCCCCATGTAGCTTTTCGAAATTGTATTAAGGCATATTTTCACAAGTTCAGCATTTTTCATCATATAGGGTTAATGTGTGCATATTAGGTGTTTGATAAAATACCCCTTAGGCATTTTTGCACTCATTTGGACTTCGATGAGTACCAAACTTTGGGGTTTGCCATGTTTACTTATTTCTAACATGTTTCTATCTTTGTTTGTGTGTTTTACACACTTTTCCCCATGTATGCTTGTTCATGCCTTGATCATGCATTGCACACACACCCTATCACACTTGATATGTCATGCATAATTTCATGCTTTTAGTCTAATAAGACCTCTAGCTTCTATAACATGTCTTTGTATTCTTGTTTATTCTATTTTTATTTTTAGAGTTTTTAGCTTTTTTGTACTAACTTGCATTTAATCAAGTTTGTTGCCATTTTTGTGTATGGTTTGTGCTTTGTTTCTCTTTTATTTTTTTTTATGTGATTCTAAAGAAAAGGCTAAAAGGGAGAGAGAGAAAACCACTCGGGGAGGCTAAGCGTCCTATCTACTAAACATTGCCTTTTTTGGGCTTGCATCTTCTTGCTTGTATTCTTGCCCTTCCTAGTTTGCGTCTTGGAAATTTTGCCCTCGCTCCAAGTTTGTACATGCAACAACAAAAGAAACACAAAGCCAACAGACAAACCAATGAAAAGACAAAGAAACAAAAACTACACACAAAGGGAAAACAAACAAAAGATAGCACACAAAGGGGCAAACAAACAAAGGATAGCACACAAAGGGGCAAACAAGCATGTTATCAAACAAACAAGCAAAAAAGTTCACTTGGCACTGGAGCCAGTCACGTACTAGGATCCGTGAAAAGAAGTTAGTCACAAATTGGACATTTGTGTAAAGAAAAGAAGTTTGCTACAAGATCAAGTTTAATTGGGTATTAAAGCGAAGGTTCAACTGTAAGTTGGTATTTTGGGATAGACTAAGGTAGTGGTAAGATTCCTCATACTTATAACCACTTAATTATTGATTAGTGGATTCTTGGGAGTGGTGACCATGAATTCACCCTGTGAGGTTTTTGCTTTGTGAGAGGTTTTCCCCATTCATCAAAAAATCACCAAGTTATTTTTTTTCCGCTACATATTAGTTATTTTGTGATTTGTTGGTGCCTCCATGGTTTGCATGTAATTTGACCTAATTAATTAACTTGGGTAATTAAATTAATTAACCAAGATCAGCCTATTTTAACCTAACAAGTGGTATCGAAGCGAGCACACTCTAATTAGGTTTTAATATTTACTGTGTGATCCATTGACCCTTTTGTTATGGATTGTGGACAATCTTTGATTATACCTCCTTCATTTGATGGTACTAACTATGCATACTAGAAAGTAGGCATGAGAGCTTTTTTGCAGTCCTTAGATGAAAAAGTTCTGCTAGCTATTGAAGTTGCACGGACAAAACCAACTGAATAGCTAGTGTTATAGGATGATGACAAGATCTAAGTTACGAATTTCAACAGTTAAGCGTTGAATGCCTTGTTTAGTGCTGTGACTAACGAGGAGTTTAAGAAGATCACATCCATTAAAAGTGCTAAGGAAGCAAGGACAATCCTTCAAAACACTTATAAAGGTACCAAAGCTGTAAAAGATTACATTCTTCAAAGGCTTACCACGAGCTTTGAAGAAATAAGGATGGATGACGATGAGAAGTTTGATAAATTCTATGCCAAGCTCAAAGACATAGTGAATTATGCCTTCAACTTAGGTGAAAAGATTCCATAACCAAAGATTGTAAGAAAAATCCTCAGATCACTTTCAAAGCGGTTCCATGCTAAGATCACCACCATAGAAGAATCAAAGGACATTGACACCATTCCTTTGACATAGTTTATAGGAAATCTACAAACCTATGAATTTGGTTTAGTAAGGATTGGCAAGGGAGGTAAGAGCAAGAATATGGCTCTAAAAACAAAGAATGATGAAGGAGATGAGTTGTCTGCAGGTGAGAACTCAAAGTTTAAATCTTACATTGCCAAACAATTCAAGAAGTTCATCAAAATTGCAAATGTCAAGGCAAGTGACAAGGATCGCAAACAGTCTGTATTTTCTCAATCTAAGTCTCAAGATGGATTCAAGAGAGAATCCAAAGAAGTTGGACAAAGTAGCAACACTCCACTGGTTCAAAGTGTTGTGTGTTAAGGGTACGGACATATGAAGCAAGAATGTCCTACTTATCTTAAGTCAACTAGTAAGAGCAAAGCCTTAGCTGCCACCTTGAGTGATATTGGACCAGAAGCAGATTTGGAGGATAGTGATCAAGAAGGAACATTCATGGCCTTCACAACAACTATTAAATCCCCCAAGCCAAGGAATCTGAAGAACTAGTGGATGAGGAAGAAGAATTGATGGAGTCAAAATTTGAGAAGATTGATGAAAAAGATGACACCCATACTGCCCGCTCAAAGCTATACAAGAATTTTGAGAAGCATGAAAAGCTTTATAGGCTAGCCACAAAGAAACTGAGTGAAGTGGAGTTGGAATGAGAAGAACTCTCCACTAAAGTTGAAGAAACAAATCAAACCACAGGAGCACTACAGTTTGAAAACAACTTCCTGACTGAGAAGACTATGAAATTGGATGCAAAATTGTTCCAAAGAAGGGCTCAACGAGAAAGAGCTTCAAGTGCCAAGCTGGATGAAATGCTCAATTTCTAAAATCCAACAAAATTGGTCTCCTGTATGATCACTCTCTCTCCTCTTGTAGTACTTCCTCTAGTACTTTACATAATTTCATTTTTGTTCCTCCTGCTTCAAATGCCAAATCTGAGATAAATGAGCCTAAGATAGAAATAGTTAGTAAGGACAAAAATGATAAGTGCAAATCCATTCTAAGAGCACCTCCTAAAATTGTCAAGAAATAGACTAAGCATAATAATCATCACTCACCTAATAAGAAGTCTCATCTGAGGAAACCACATTTCTATTATCACTGTGGAGCATCAGGACACACTCGTCCAAATTGATATAAGTGGCTTGCCACTCAACAAAGTAATAGTGTTTCATCCTTTAGAAGCCAAAATCAATTCCAAAATTCCTTGACTCCTCTTGGAGAACTTCTAAAAGTTGATCTTTTTCTATCTAATTTCAATGAGTTTAATCCTCTCTCTTATCCACCTAAGTAAAGGTCTCAGGGGAAAAAAAAAAACTTCTCCTTTCTCCAAATCTCCTGTTCGGGAGGAAAAAGACTCCTCTAAGTGATTCTTTCACTTATCTTGCATCTCTGTTGTGCATTTGTTGTTTTGACTCAATCTAATTTTATTGCTTTTTAATATGCTTGATTGTTTGTTTTGTTTCTTTTTTTCTTTTTTTCTTTTTTTCTTTTAATTAAAAAAAAAATACAAAAAACAATGTGTGTTTGTGTATACTAGTACTTGTGTACTTTTGGATGGCCATTGAAACAAAATTTCTTAATTTTGTATGTCTTATAGCTTAGATGAGCATCTTCATGCACAACTGAGTTATGTGAGCTTTGTGGCTTGTTATGTGATTTGTATAATTTGGTTTATCTTTTATCATTCATAACTTTATCACTCTTTTTGATGGGAATGACTAAAAAATACTAAGAGAAAGGCATAAATAACCATCTCACCACTAAAACTCGTTAATCATAGAACATCTGTGTGCAGTTCATAAAAGTTGTGCTCAGTAAGGTGTAGCACTTGCACAACAAGAAAAAGATGTTTGGCTAACATAAATGGGTATTTATTTCTCTCTCTTATATGCCCATGCATGATATGCCTTTTATACTTAAAAGAAAAATATACAAAAAAAAAAAAAGAATGAAAAGCAAAAAAAATCAAAATATTTTTACATATGGTTGCAAGCGTGTTTCTAGGAAATATGGGAGCTATATGATGTACCTCAAAGGTGATGGTCGCCCTTAAATAGTTATGATTATGTGTGAATGAATCTTGATTCTCCTATATCATTACTCTCAAATGATGAAAAACTTGTGCTTTCTTGCAAAAGTTTCACACACAACACGCAATTCTTTGCTACTTTTGATACTATTGTACAAAGTACAATGTGATTTGGTCATCACAAGGAAAACATGTGGTAGTTTAAGCTTACTAAACTGTCTTAACTTGTTTTTGAAAATAAAATCAGTTAGACTTGTTTAGTTTTTGGATCTAGGAATGCTTAGCATCTAGAGTTTTTGATGTCTTTGAGTGCTTAACATACTTACATGATGTTTGTTATGGTATTTATCTTACTCATATTCATATCATGTCTTTTCTCTCTTGAAAAATCATTTTTCTTTGCTGCTCGATTCAAGCTCGATAGAAGTCTCAATACTAGCTCGACACCTATCGAGCTATCAAGATTTTGTTCTTGACACCTTCTTGATATCATCTCGATCTGTTGAGATGTTTGAATCTATATACACTCAAGAGTCATCTGGTTTCATTCTATCTCAAGCACCTCGATACCTCTTTGTTTTCTCTTGATCCAAACCTTTCTTTTTTATAAAAATCCTTCTTCCCATCAAGATTTCGGCCTATTCCAAGCTTCAATTCATTGGTATGTGCTCCAAATCTTTTATTTCTTTCCTTTCTCTTGCATTTCATGCATTTAGATCTAGGTTTTTCAAAAGTTTTGGGAAATTTGGGGTTTTTGAGTTTTTGCAAAATTTTTTGTATTGGGTTTTGTTACTATGATCTCACATGCTCATGCATTGCATGTTTCAACATTCTATTCATATGTTCATACATTCTAGGATTGTGTGACTGATTATCAAATGTGAGTGTTGTAGTTTGGATTGGGTTTTTACCCATGATGCAAATTTTTTTTGAACGTAATATGCACATGCATTACCATGTATTATTCTTCATTCCTGAGCATCGTTTCCTGTTGTGTTTTTCTTGTTTCTCCTTCTTTAGTTTCCTGCAATGACACCAAAGAAATCCACTCCTTTGAGGAACCTGATATCTCATTGTAGTTCTTCATCTTCTTCTTCTCTTCCCATTAGAGATAGGTTTCATGATTCAGAATCCCAAAATGATTTTGAGGAGAAATTCTACGACCGGGCAATTTGCTTGGAACACTAGGTCGTTCTATTTGATTTTCCAGACACTCTACTCGGTGCGTTTAGCTCTCAAAGTTAGGAATCTCTTTGCGAAAAACCCTCTAAATTTCCTCGTGTGTTTATACAGGAGTTTTACTTCAACATACACGTAATCGATACCTCTATTCCTTAGTTTACTATGGTATTCCAAGGAACACATATCGTAGTTACATTGGACCTCATTACCGATATACTACATGTTCCTCGGGTGGCTCATCCGAATTATCCTAGTCATCCTCGTATCCATTCTATCTCTTGAGATGAGTTGGCCTCACGCTTTTGTGAGCAGCCTATGTTGTGGGGTGATACTCTTAACTTCACCACCCATGACTTTGCTAAGGGTCCAAGGATCCTAAATAGGGTGATGGCCTTTGTACTCACTCCACGGCCTCACTATAACACCATCGCTAAGCCCCGTTCTTGTTTTCTTTATTCTCTCTTAGAAGGTCTCTCTATAGACTTTCCTTCCACATGATAGTATCTATCATAGATATCTATCGAGACACTACCACACGTGATAAGCTAATCTTTCCTTCAGTTATCACACACATTCTCACACACCTACATGTTTCTATTCCTTTTGCCCCTCTCTTTCTGATCATGGATGCTATTAGTCAAGAATCTATGTGGAGGAGCACTGCATAGCCAGTAGCCAAGGCCAAGCAACCTCGTTAGGAGTCTACTCTAGCCTAGTAGGAGGAGGTTGCTTTCCAAGCTGCTGAGGATGCTGCCTTTGCTTCTCGACCCTCTTCTTCGTCTACTCCATCTTCTTCTTCTAGAGTAGAGGCATCACTTGCTGCTATCTTGGATCAGCTTCAGCACATGCGAGCTAATTTTGGTAGTCGTCTTGACCATCTTTTTGATGAGATGTGTTAGATGAATACTAGAATTGGTAGCATCGCTCACCGATAGTCTCACCTTGGCAATTTCGTCCCTTCTCCTGAGCATGATCCTTCCATAGATTCTTTAGCTAGTGGAGATGATGATGATGATGATACTTCTAGCTTTGATTATGATGACGAGATGACTGTTTCTCAGTGATTCACCCGAGTGACAAAAAGGGGGAGTAGTTTTGGTTATGAGAAAATAGTCTTGTTAATAGGGGGAGAGCTAGACTAGTGATAGTGGGAGAGTGATTTTGAGATATGTAGTGAGGTTTTGTTGTATAGTTCTCACTAGTTGCTAGCCCGTGCAATGCACGAGATAGTTAAATAAAAATTAAAAGTATTTATTTTGCTTAAAGGTCTATGACTTGACTTAAAAAAAATGTATAACTTGAAATGAATGAAAATAAGTAATTTTTTGTTCAATATAATGGTTTAGGAAAATTCTTTTTCTTTCATATCATTGATTCCACATAACACATCCTGGTGTGGGCTATTCTATGGTGATGACTTCACACAATACTCAACTGCAATTAAATCTACTATCCACTAGCAATCTAATCTATGTTATCTTGGTAATAGATCTAAACATTGCATTCTCATATCCTCCATCATTTAGAAGGTAACTAAAGTAATGATTGTATGTAATGTATAAATTTTATTCTTTTACAATATAAAATTTTTAAAATAATTAAAATAAAATCTAATGTTTTGGAAATTTTTTGAAATAGAATTTTAAATTTCTTAAAACTTAGTTAATAGAGTTTCTATTTTACCTAAAAGTGAAATATCACAATTAATGAGAATTTAACCAGTTTTTGCAAAGAGAAGATAACCATAGGCCCAATTTTTATTTTATAGTATAGAATGTTACAATTAGATCCATACCATGTGTAATATCCTAATACCTATCTATATAAGATTTCTTTTTAATGATGCCATAAAGGATGGATTTTAATAGAAGTCATTTAAGATCCAACGTATCAAATAATTTTTGTTTTTAAAAAAATGTAATTTCAAAAGTGTTTTAATTGTAAATTTTTTTAATCATAAAATAGACTCTATCTAAACTTTAAAGGAAAGCATTTGGAATTATCACATCATTGATATCATATCATGATAGTTGCAAATAGCAATATTATTATTCATGATTAATAGATGACCAATGAAACTATGAATTAACAATTTAACAATTCAAATACCAAGTTTAAACTACAACAACACATATATAGAAGACTCCAAATGTTGGAACATACTTCTTCTGCTATTTTCATTATTCAATCAAAATCAAAGTTTCAAAGATAATTCCAATTCAATTAAACCCAATATGTACATACACATGAATGTAAAGAATTCCAAAAATAAAAACAACAATCTCCAAAAGCCTCTGCCTAATATATTCACTATTTTTTTTTTTTTTTTAGATTGTGCGTTCTTTAGTTTATGTTTCATCAAACTTTTTCTAATTAACCAAAATATCTCTCATATATGTTAACATTAAACCTAATAAGAAAACTTTACATACCTTTTGTTTTGAAGGCCCTCTAAGAACCAAAATCAATGCAAGAGACTGTACAACAGAGTGGTGTTGGAAGAATAATCCCAAAATATATATATATATATATATATATACATATATATATATATATATATATATTTAAAATATAATACAAGAGTGAAAAGCTAAGTTGAAATTGTAACAAATAATTTCCCCAAAAAAACTATTTATAATATAATAAAGGGTTATGGATTCCTAATCAAATTTGGTTATATATATATATATATATATATATTGTAGGGACGCGGTTTGAGTCCTAAACGAAAAAGATAAAAAGATTTAAGCCCAATATAATGAATTTGTAGAGAATGGGTTGGAAAATTAGGCTCTAACGAGTTAAACAACAATTATAATTGGCCCAAACGATAAGAAAGCAAAGATAGATTGGTTTAATCAAAAGAAAATTGTCCTCGACACAGTTCGAGGAGATCAATTCTTGTATATAGCTCTTGAATTTGATTACAAGTATAGTTCTTACTGCTACAGTCTTCTTTTCTCAATCCTCTGATCCCCTTTACTCAGGGTCTTCTTTCTATTTTATACTATCTTCTTCCTCTCATCTTTACCCTCCACGTGTGGATTAGATCGCTGGTGTTGATCCTTTTCCCATCAGCACTTTCCTGAAGTCNTCCACCCGACGCCGGCGGGTCGGGTGCGGGTTGGGTCGAAAACCGGCCCGGCCCGACCCGTGGACACCCATTGATATCCTTAGATTGGCTGACTCGATGGTGACCTGTTGTATCTCATTCGTACCCTTCCTTACAATAGTAATTATGAAAGTTGATGCATCTTTCGTTTTTGTCGCAAGGTGAGGGAGAATTTTTGCACTCATCAATATCTGAACCACAGTGCAGACTATCAAAAGTTAGCAATACAATCTTTGTACCAGAGCATTCACAGGAAGGGAGCAAAAATTTTTAGTTTTTACCAATTTAAAAACTTATTTTATCTATTTTAAAGCAGAAGTATATTTTACTATATTTTTAGTAAAATATTAAATAAGCGGTTTTCAAAAAAATACAAAAAAAAAAAAAAGAAAAAAAGTAGCAAATGTATAACTATAATTCTTGCATTTAGTATTCAGTCATGTTGTTTAGTAGACACAACATGACCAAAGGGGCCAAGGGCAATTCCAAAAGCAAAAAAAAGGGGTACGTGATATTTTTCCATTTTGATAGGGACCACAGTGTTTATATTTCAAAAGCAAAAATAAAAGTGAAATGAATTGTGTAATGCATGATTGTGGTTCGGTTGTTAGAGCATTAGTATTGGTGACGCGAAAAAGTTAAATTGCTATTTTTAACACCACTATATACAAAAAGTGTATCACATTGGTAGAGGTATAGGTAAAAATTTTACCTAGCTGAGTAGCTCAAAAGCTAAAGTCAAATAGTATATTTTATTATCTCTCTCATTAAAGTAATATATATATATATATATTTTATTCATTGATTCCAGCTATTCTCTTTACCATCTCTTCACCATATCTCCCAAGCTCTCTCTTTCTCCACTCTCATCGATAAGCCCAATCCTCACCGCTCACCCAAGCTCTCTCGCTGACAAGCCCAGTCCTCCATCTCACCGTTCACCCAATGCCGACAAGCCTAGTCCTCCATCTCACCGCCAACCCAAGCTCCATTGTTGACCTAAACCCCCTCATGGACCCATCTCTCTCCTAGTCATCCTCTCGCCAAGTCATCTTGCCGACAACGCAATCCCCTACCACACCTAAACCTTGTTCGCAACTAACTCCACCGGCATCGCCTTTATCGAACTCAAGAACGCCGCGAGACAGATCAAGGTAGAAACGAGGTAGAGGAATTCGGCTTTGGTGGTGTGGCTGGATTTTGTGGGTTTCTCTAGCTTTTGTGGTGGCGGTTTAGCTGGGTTTCATGGTGGCTGGGTTTCGTGGGTTAGTGGTGGTGTGGCTGTGTTGGTGGTGATTTGTGTGGTGGTTTTTGGTAGTGGTTGTGGGTGGTTGTTCTTGGCTTGCTAGTTGTTGGGTGGTTGTTCCTAGTTGGCAGTGGTTGTGGATTGTGCCATTGATCGGTTTGAGTGGTTTTTTTGGGTAGTGGGTTGTACATGGTGGCAATCGATGGCTGTTGGGTGTGATTGGGTTTGGGGCGTGGTGGTTGTTTAGTTTATTGTAATAGATATATTATTTTATTGTAGTAAATATATTATTTTATTGTGATGTTTATATTATTTTATTATCTTGAAAGCTAAAATAGATCCATTGATACTGGATGTTTTGTAAAGTGAGTAGGTAAAATAGATAAATTAGTTTTTTTGTTGTGCCAAATAGGTAAAAAAAATAGCTCCACCAATGTGGATGCTCTTAGGGACTACAATGTTTGTCATTTTGTTGACAGAAAGTGACTTGTTGTTGTGACTATTGAGTGTGTATAATTTACATGGAGAAAATTGAGCATCGAAAAGCTCAAAGAGAATAACAAATCGATTTAGTTTTCGTTTTTTGGAAAAGTAAAAAGTAAAACACTTTTTTCTTACACTAAATAAAAATAAATACAAATCTATTATAAATTTTAGCTGCTTATCAATGATTAATAAATTTTCCACCATAGAGAGTGTTGACACCTCATTTTGCAACCCGTATTTGATTGGCTAGGAGCCCGTCTCGCAAAGGCCTAGGAAATGACGCTATGAGCAAGGCATTAAACCAAATTTCCAGGTCACCTTTCATACACAGAATTGGAGGAAAACTTACTCGGCAGTTTGCTTAGCCAACGTTCACCATGTACAATGGCCGAACAGGCCCTATAGAGCATGTAAGTCACTTTAACTAGAGAATGGTTGTCAACTCCAGGAACGAGGCCTTGATATGCAAGGTGTTCCCCTCTAGTCTGGGGCTTGTGGCAATGAGATGGTTTGATGGCCTAGGGGCAAGTTCTATAGATTCCTAAGGAACTCACCCGAGTGTTTGGATCTCGCCTTATCACGTGTAGTAGGGTTCCTCGGCCTTTAGATTCCTTACTGTCTATGACCATGCGAGAAGGGGAGACCTTAAAAACGTACTCAGATAGGTACTAGGAGATATTCAATGAGATAGACGGTTACTTTGATGATGTGGCCATAAGAACTTTCAAGGTCGCCTACCTATCGAGCATGGTTGAGGAAGTCTTTGACTGGGAAACCGCTAGCAGTGTACACTCATAGACTGAATTGATAAGTATAAGTGGGTTGAGGAAGACCAACAACAAGGGAAGGGGAAGTCTAAGGTTATCCCTCAAGAGATAAAGTAACCGTCTATCTCATTGAATATCTCCTAGTACCTATCTGAGTACGTTTTTAAGGTCTCCCCTTCTCGCATGGTCATAGACAGTAAGGAATCTAAAGGCCGAGGAACCCTACTACACGTGATAAGGCGAGATCCAAACACTCGGGTGAGTTCCTTAGGAATCTATAGAACTTGCCCCTAGGCCATCAAACCATCTCATTGCCACAAGCCCCAGACTAGAGGGGAACACCTTGCATATCAAGGCCTCGTTCCTGGAGTTGACAACCATTCTCTAGTTAAAGTGACTTACATGCTCTATAGGGCCTGTTCGGCCATTGTACATGGTGAACGTTGGCTAAGCAAACTGCCGAGTAAGTTTTCCTCCAATTCTGTGTATGAAAGGTGACCTGGAAATTTGGTTTAATGCCTTGCTCATAGCGTCATTTCCTAGGCCTTTGCGAGACGGGCTCCTAGCCAATCAAATACGGGTTGCAAAATGAGGTGTCAACACTCTCTATGGTGGAAAATTTATTAATCATTGATAAGCAGCTAAAATTTATAATAGATTTGTATTTATTTTTATTTAGTGTAAGAAAAAAGTGTTTTACTTTTTACTTTTCCAAAAAACGAAAACTAAATCGATTTGTTATTCTCTTTGAGCTTTTCGATGCTCAATTTTCTCCATGTAAATTATACACACTCAATAGTCACAACAACAAGTCACTTTCTGTCAACAAAATGACAAACATTGTAGTCCCTAAGAGCATCCACATTGGTGGAGCTATTTTTTTTACCTATTTGGCACAACAAAAAAACTAATTTATCTATTTTACCTACTCACTTTACAAAACATCCAGTATCAATGGATCTATTTTAGCTTTCAAGATAATAAAATAATATAAACATCACAATAAAATAATATATTTACTACAATAAAATAATATATCTATTACAATAAACTAAACAACCACCACGCCCCAAACCCAATCACACCCAACAGCCATCGATTGCCACCATGTACAACCCACTACCCAAAAAAACCACTCAAACCGATCAATGGCACAATCCACAACCACTGCCAACTAGGAACAACCACCCAACAACTAGCAAGCCAAGAACAACCACCCACAACCACTACCAAAAACCACCACACAAATCACCACCAACACAGCCACACCACCACTAACCCACGAAACCCAGCCACCATGAAACCCAGCTAAACCGCCACCACAAAAGCTAGAGAAACCCACAAAATCCAGCCACACCACCAAAGCCGAATTCCTCTACCTCGTTTCTACCTTGATCTGTCTCGCGGCGTTCTTGAGTTCGATAAAGGCGATGCCGGTGGAGTTAGTTGCGAACAAGGTTTAGGTGTGGTAGGGGATTGCGTTGTCGGCAAGATGACTTGGCGAGAGGATGACTAGGAGAGAGATGGGTCCATGAGGGGGTTTAGGTCAACAATGGAGCTTGGGTTGGCGGTGAGATGGAGGACTAGGCTTGTCGGCATTGGGTGAACGGTGAGATGGAGGACTGGGCTTGTCAGCGAGAGAGCTTGGGTGAGCGGTGAGGATTGGGCTTATCGATGAGAGTGGAGAAAGAGAGAGCTTGGGAGATATGGTGAAGAGATGGTAAAGAGAATAGCTGGAATCAATGAATAAAATATATATATATATATATTACTTTAATGAGAGAGATAATAAAATATACTATTTGACTTTAGCTTTTGAGCTACTCAGCTAGGTAAAATTTTTACCTATACCTCTACCAATGTGATACACTTTTTGTATATAGTGGTGTTAAAAATAGCAATTTAACTTTTTCGCGTCACCAATACTAATGCTCTAACAACCGAACCACAATCATGCATTACACAATTCATTTCACTTTTATTTTTGCTTTTGAAATATAAACACTGTGGTCCCTATCAAAATGGAAAAATATCACGTACCCCTTTTTTTTGCTTTTGGAATTGCCCTTGGCCCCTTTGGTCATGTTGTGTCTACTAAACAACATGACTGAATACTAAATGCAAGAATTATAGTTATACATTTGCTACTTTTTTTCTTTTTTTTTTTTTTGTATTTTTTTGAAAACCGCTTATTTAATATTTTACTAAAAATATAGTAAAATATACTTCTGCTTTAAAATAGATAAAATAAGTTTTTAAATTGGTAAAAACTAAAAATTTTTGCTCCCTTCCTGTGAATGCTCTGGTACAAAGATTGTATTGCTAACTTTTGATAGTCTGCACTGTGGTTCAGATATTGATGAGTGCAAAAATTCTCCCTCACCTTGCGACAAAAACGAAAGATGCATCAACTTTCATAATTACTATTGTAAGGAAGGGTACGAATGAGATACAACAGGTCACCATCGAGTCAGCCAATCTAAGGATATCAATGGGTGTCCACGGGTCGGGCCGGGCCGGTTTTCGACCCAACCCGCACCCGACCCGCCGGCGTCGGGTGGACAAAAGATTGACCCGAGACCGACCGTCAGCGTCAATCGGTCGGATCAGTTTTGGGTTCGAGTGGAGATCAGGTCCATTCGGGTGGAGATCGGGTTGTCGCCGGAGTTGGAAAATATCGCCGGAATCTGTAAATCACCGCCGGAATATGCAAATCATCGTCGAAATCTGCAAATTATCGCCAGAAAATGTAAAAAATCACCAGATCTGCATCAAAATTGCCAAAATCTGCACCAAAATCGTTGAAATCTGCTGGGAATGGCCGGATCTGGCTAAATCTCACCACATATGGTTGAGAACTCGCTAGATCTGCTCGGATTTGAAGGTGATTTCGCCAGATCTAGCTAAACCTTTAGTATTAAAGGTTTGGACTTACCAGTTTTTGGCTGAGTTTGTGATTTCCGATGAGGGAAGAACAGCTCATCGAGCAGGTTGGGTTCGTCGGTTTCTCAGACAGCCAACCCGCAACTCGAACCAATGGTCTTGGGTGCTTGCGCCGGCGACCCGCGTCCGACCGTGAACAAGCTTTGATCCGATGGTTTCGGGTGAAGATGATCGGGTTTCGGGCGGTTTGGTCGGGCCGGGCGGGTCATGGACAGCCCTATCATTATTGCATTGTGCAATTATATATAGGACTACTATTATTTTTATTATTAACAGAATATTTGTGTGATGCATCATGCGTGGATTAAAATAACAAAAAAAAAAATACATTTAATAAAATTTTTTTTTACATGTCGAAAAAAATATATTATCTTTTTGAAAATCATTTGTAGTCCTAATGATGTCGAATCATAATCAATAAGCTTTGTCACTCAACAAATAGAAATATGCTAAAAAATAACTCAGTTTTAATTAAATAAAACTAATAAAACTATAAAATAAAAAAGCTAATTGCTAAATTATTTCCAAAAAAAAAAATTTTGAGACAAATACACACTACAATTTTTTGGTCCTCATATATTTTTAGTTTCAATTTTCGTCTTATACATTTAATTAGGTCAATCTTATCTTTAAAACTTCCAAAAGAAGTTCCTTTAATTTTTCAATTCTTTCCCTCAACTCAATATGAAGTCATTTTTATGCCTATAAGTTGTTTTAGTTAAAGGTAATTGATTTGATTTTTAAAATTGAGGGATGAAATTGACATAATTAATAAAAAGAGATAAAATTGATAAAATACAGTATATGATCGAGAAAGAAATTGAAACTTAGTAAGGTATAATATGGCCAACATAATGCTCTCAATCCATTTAATCAGTACCTTCCCTTTGCTCCTCTTTCAAATTTTCTTCCTATCAAACGCATCAAAAACTATTAAATATGTCACTTTCTTTTAACCCGAAGTGACACAAACTCCCCTACCAAACGCACTTATCCTCCTCTTCTTTTCTTTTCTATTTTCTTTTTCTTTTGTTAGCTGAATTGCTCCGCTTCTTTAGACTAAACGACAAACGTAAAGTCTGTGGTGTAACTTTTTCTTTTTCTTTTTTTATTTGTCTGTGATGTAACTGTAGAGTCGATCAAAACGGAGAAATACCTCCAACTTTATTAGTCACGTTAGTCACACTTTTGTTGGAGAAAGTGACACGGTAATAAAAGAAAGAATCAACTTTATCCTCTTTTTATCTATCTTCCTTCTCAGTTTAGTTTTTTCAGTTGGACTTGATTTAAAAGCTACAATAATAAAACATTCTTTATGGTTATGATTTTTCTCATCCAAGACATGTAGGTCATATACTAAAAGGGCAGAACCTTTAATTAGCTTTAAACAATTAAAAGTTGAAAAAGAGCTGTACCTCTTTATTTTCTAGAGACTATCACAAAAAATTGAAGCACTATGGCTGCTATTGAATAATTTTTTTTTTTTTTAATATAACGATGATATATAACATTCCTCTCAAATGAGTTCATTCCATGTGAAAGATGTATTACATATCAATGTTGTGCCCAGAGAATCCTATAGCACTCAAAAGAATTAATTTGTTGACGATGCAAGAAATTGTCAGTTGTATTCTTGTCTATATTGATGGACGATATTAGGACTTCTTTAACGATCGATCTACAAATAAAGTTGGAGAAAAGAGGGAAAAAAACACTAATATAGCGTTGGCCAAAGGCCCTCCAATGAGCAAGTTAAAATTAGTGAAAAAACTCAATTAATAATACAATTTGAGAAAATAATATGGCTAGTTTGTAGATATCAGAGTGCCTACTTTTTTCTTCCGTATGGTATTAGTTTTATAGCATTCATCTTCATTTTGGTAAAGAATGTTCTCATCTAGGAATTGAGAAACACTTTCCATAAGTACTAGACATTTATTATCTTCAACAGTCATTCGTCTGTTAGGGTTGTACGTTACTCCTTCATTCTGGACGATTACGAATTTACACACATCATTTGCTATCGTGATTTTCTACGTCTAAATAGTCATTATAGCTCTCCAAACCCTTAATTATTTTGTAATTTTTCTCAATACCAACAAACCGTCACAAACACAACCTCAAGAAAATTCTCTCTCTAGGTTCTCTTGAATTTAGTAGGTTGGGTATGGATTAAGTGTAGGGAGAATAAGTAATGAAGTATAGTAATTTTGAGGGAGAAAAAATAAAAAAATAAAAAGGAAAAAAAATTATTTTAATAAAATAGAGAAAAGATGAGGACGTTGTTTAAGGGTATGTTTGAAAAACTGGTTTGTTTAAATGAAAAATAGGTTTCAAATTCTACAAGGTTGTACGAAAATTTAAATAGATGATCCTAAACTAAAGCTTGAATCCTGAACTTTGATGTTAAAACTCTTTAGTGTACTATTTCACTTTTTAATAGATTTAATAAATTAAAATAAAAATCCTAATATATTTGTCAATATGATATTCAATATCCAACCCCTTTTTTTGTAATTCATTATTTCAGGAAAGAGAAATTTAAGAAAGTAGGGGAAAGAGATATCATTTTTTTTTTTTTTTTTTTTTTGAGAATCAAAGAGATATCAATTTGATGTTTAAAATTTGTGTAGTTCAATAGGCTGTTGAAGTGACAAATAAAGTGAATTCATAGGCCAAAAAGACATGCATTTAACTATATCCGTATATCTTCGTTAAAATTGCAAACCACTTCCATTAGAGTATTTCAATAATTTCCTTTGTGGCCAAAAGTACCAAGGGGATGAGAGAAGTAGTTTAATTTCTATCTTGGGGGGGGGGGGGGGGGGGGGAGGGGACAAATAAAAAACACAGATCACTCGAAAAAAGTGGATTAGTTTTATTCTTTGACTCCTGAGATCTAAATGTAACCACTTCCTATATCATTTATCTCTCACAAAATTTCCATCTTTTTTAGTATGAGTGTGTAGAACTAATGGAGAATTACTTTGAGCTTCTTGTTAATGTCTCCATTTATATATAAAAATATGGTATAGAATCTAATTTTATATTATTTCTTGCTTTTTCAAAGATATCTAACTCATGTAATAATTGATTACACTTTTTTGTAGCATACTATGAACAATAAATAACTTGAATTGTATTTTGAATTGTGTATTGTACATTGTAGAGAAAAACACTAATTCTCTCTCTATCTCTTGTTGACTTTTACATTAGTATATATATATATATATATATATTTTTTTTTTATTTCAAGTTAAAATGTCGCATGCCTTGGGTTACTGATGATATTGAGGGGAGATACATTTCATTGCAAGCTTGGTTGTATATCTTCTTGAAAAATGTATTATTATTTGATTCGTATTTGAGACACTAGATTTAAATTTAAATTATGTATATGATATTGAACTTGGGTATTGTTTTTCCTTATTAGTAGTTATTGATTGAGCAATTGTTATGCTTCTATGAGTATCTGTGATGTGTGGAATTGTAGTTTATTATTTCTTATTATGTGCATAGGATTGTGCTTTGTTATTTCCCAACAGGTACCCATCTAAAATTTAGAATGTAAATTTTAAAGGAAAAAAAATGTAAAATATTATTAGCGACGACAATGTCATGGCTAATATTTTATCATATCATTAGTGACGACAAAAAATATCATCGCTAATATGCAATTTTTAGTGATGACATGTTTGTGGTCACTTATATATCATTATTAGTGACGACAGCAAGCGTTGTCGCTAGTAATGACATATTAGCGACAACAAAAAATGTCGTCGTTAATAATAATCTACTAGTGACAACAAAAGAGTTCGTCACTACTAATGAGCTAGCAGCGAAGACATTTCGTCTTGGATTCTCGAGTTATTTATGATGACAATTGTCATTATTAGCAACGACTTTGTCGTCGTTAATAGTATTGTATTTGCGACGACTTTAATATTGTCACTAAAAAGCTTTTTTGTTACCATTTTCGTTTAACGAAAGTGAGCGACGACATTTTTCGTCACCAATATAATTAGCGACGATATCTAAAGCATTAGTGACGACTATATGCCGTCACTAAAGATCAAATTTCTTGTAGTGTTGTAGCCAACACTTTTTTCGGGTTGTAGCACTGTAATGGTATGAAATTTTACCATCTGAATTAGTTATTGCACCAATAAACTTGTAGCTTAATGAAACTTTTCCCATTGCAGGGAGAAAGGTTTTATAGCTTGCTCGATGTACATGTGTTTAGAACTAGACTTGGGATCTATGTTTCAGTCTTCTAGTTGTAATTTTTAACAAATTTCCATTCAAGTGTCAAGACACAAGAAATCAAAACTCGTAAAGGGGATTTTAAAATCCAGCATGCTGTAAAATTTAAGATATTCCAAGATTTTGAATTCCCACAAACAGAAATTATGTGTCACTTATTATAATAGTATAAAACTTGAGTTGTTGAATTATTAACTTTGCTTTATCCAAGGATATTGTAACAATGGAACTATTAGTTTCAATTGTTAATAAAGCTAGAAGAATATATATATGTGTGTATATATATATATATATATATATAATGGGTGTATTGCATGGCATGATGTGTTTGGGAGTTATTGGTAGTATACTAGTATGCTTGTGCATGGACCAGTTAAAATTTATATATAAAGTACATAAAATATTTCATAAATATCATTAAAATTGACAAATAAAATAGTTAATAAAGTAAAAAAAAAAAAATACATTAAGGAACAAAGTTTCTCTCTAAGTTAGTTTGGAGAGATACTCTACAAGCTTCTCATATATCTCTATATTGAGTGTAAATTTTGAAAATCTAACCGTTAGATTGCATGTTCTTATTATATTCTTTATTTACGTAAAATTTCAAAAAGATCAAAGATCAATTGCTATCTCATCAAACAAATGATAAATTTTCAAATTTTTATAATCTAAAATTGTGTATAAAAAAATAAGTTTATTAATCGAATAGTAAATAATATCCAATTTGAATGAAATTTGATATGCATGTTAAGAACTTAAGGAACATGAAATTCAATGGTTAGATTTTCAAAATTCACAAAAAAAAAA
>NW_027069906.1:234306-237443 GCF_002906115.3 Quercus suber | reverse complement strand
CTCTCTCTCTCTCTCTCTCTCTCTCTCTCTCTCTCTCTCTCTCTCTCTCTCTCTCTCTCTCTCTCTCTCTCTCTCTCTCTCTCTCTCTCTCTCTCTCGTTGACTTTTGCATTAGTATATATATATTTTTTTATTTCAGGTTAAAATGTCGCATGCCTTGGGCTATTGATGATGTTGAGGGGAGATGCATTTCATTGCAAGCTTGGTTGTATATCTTCTTGAAAAATGTGTTATTATTTGATTTGTATTTGAGACAGTAGATTTGAATTTAAATTATGTATATGATATTGAACTTGAGTATTGTTTTTCCTTATTAGTAGTTATTGATTGAGCAATTGTTATGCTTCTATGAGTATCTGTGATGTGTGGAATTGTAGTTTATTATTTCTTATTATGTGCATAGGATTGTGCTTTGTTATTTCCCAATAGGTACCCATGTAAAATTAAGAATGTAAATTTTAAAGAAAAAAAAATGTAAAATATTATTAGCGACAACTATGTCATGGCTAATATTTTATCATATCATTAGTGACGACAAAAAATATTATCGCTAATATGCAATATCATTATCAGTGATGACAGCAAGCGTCGTTGTTAGTAATGACATATTAGTGACAACAAAAATGTCGTCATTAATAATAATCTACTAGCGACGACAAAAAAGTTCATCACTACTAATAAGCTTGTAGGGACGACATTTCGTCTTGGGTTCTCGAGTTATTTATGACAACAATTGTCATTATTAGCGATGACTTTGTCGTTGTTAATAGTATTGTATTTGCAACAACTTTAATATCGTCACTAAAAAGCTTTTTTGTTACCATTTTTGTTTAACGAAAGTTAGTGACGACATTTTTTGTCGCCAATATAATTAGCAACGATATTTAAAGCATTAGTGACAACTATATGCCGTCGCTAAAGATCAAATTTCTTGTAGTATATATTATTATGAAGATCATTATATATAAATAATAATAACAATTATTATTATTATTATTATATAAATATATTAGTTATTAATCGAATTATTTGAGTTCAAGGAGAAAACAAAAAAAACTTCTTATGTCATTTTTCACATCTCTTATATTTAAAAAACTATTTGACAAAAGCATTATAGCAACTTATACATTTTTAATGTTTACAATAGAGACATTTATAGCTCAAATCATTTCACCGTAACAATCAAATTATAAAAGAAAAAAAATGATTAAAAAATAATAATAAAATATTTTGTTACATAAACAAGGATATTGATTCTCAACGAGGTTCATTGCCCACAGGTCAAAGGCAATGCATTTTAAAGTTGGCTTATATTTGACTTTGGATCAATAGTCAAAGGGCCTTAATTATAGTTGGTTTGATAGTTCGAGTAACGCCGCACTATTAGATACAATGGCATTCTAGGAATTTACACATGATAGTTTTTTTTTTTTTTTTTTTTCCCCAGAGAAAACACCGGATAGTGTTAGGTTATGTAAATGGACAAAACTTATGTACAGTATCTTAGGTGCTATTCTTTAAATTTCCCTCTTAAAATTCTGTCATATGGCTACTTAACTTAAAAAATACACTTCTATCTATGAGAAAAAAGTCACATGGTAGAATTTTAAAAAATGAACCTAAAGAACAGCACCTAAGTACTGTACTTCAGTCTTGCTCTATGTAAATATAGTTTTAATCATATTTTCACATTTAATGAGTTATTACTTATTAGTTGTTCGCCCCTTTAGACATAAGAACAACATTGAACCATGTATATTCTTTGTGTTGAAATATTGTTTTAAATTTGCCATGGTATTTTTAAAGAAATTATACATTCTTAGCTAATTTTCTTATTCTCAACTAACAAAAGAATATTGTCTTTTTTAGAAAGGATCAATGTCCAGTCAAACTAGGTTCACCAGTTTTTTTTTTTTTTTTTTTTTTTTTTTTTTTTTTTTTTTTTTTTTTTTGAGATGAAAGAAATTTGATAGTCACTCATAGTATATGTTACTGTAGCAGTCGCAACTGCAAACTACACTGTAAATAAAATTTTGATGGTGTCATCTTCTTATGATACATATGTTATATTTATTTTTCTATTGTGTCAAAATGTTTTCCATTACGAAGGCAATGGTATTAACAAAAGTATAAAGTTAAAATGTTCTACTTGGTGAGAAAATGCATGTTTGAGTAGGTGCAAGTATCAGCATAATAAGCCTCTTTGTAGTTCTTTTGAGAGGTTCTTGGATACTTTGGGGATGGAAAAGAAGAAAGCACATCAGAATGAAAGAAAAATTCTTTCAACAAAACGGTGGCCTATTGTTAAAACAACAACTCTCTAGTAACCAATGGTCTATCGAGACAGCCAAAATCTTTACATCAGTAGAGCTAAAAAAAGGCCACCAACAACTACGATGAGAATACAATCCTTGGCCAAGGAGCTATGGAGTAGTGTATAAAGGTTCACTATGCAGTTTTACAGATCAATTAGCTATACCTTGGCCATGGAGTACTACGCCAAATTGGGATATTTATGCTATAAATGGTTGGTTACTCAACTTGCTTAATTTGTCGGGGCCATATCTAATCCTATTGGAGGTTGGGCCTTGAGGTTTGTTAGCCTTGGGTGTGGTAGGTCTAGATTTTATGGTTAAGGTTGCGTATTTTAGGAAGGATCGTAACATTGTGTTAATTCATTTGGAGTTTTGAAATAGTTTATGTATAATTGGAGACATATGATTCACAATTGTATCATTTCTAATTGTGTTAGAGAGCTCTAACTTATACTGTGGAAAGTTCAAAATGTTTACTTATCTTTATCATAAGAAAGAAAAAAAAATCCCTTATTGTTAGTCTTGATGGTTCTTTTTCTCATGCTTTGGACCCGCTTGGGTTCAGGGCGTGACACTATCTATCGTTTCAACTTATGAAAAACATCTCTGCTAACCATCTATTGGAACTTTTACTCTCTAATTGCAATAACCTATTAATGGTCATTCCTAGAACTTAGATTAAACACATGCATAGAGAAGTTAATCAATGTGCTGATGCACTGGCTACATTGGGTGCTAACTTAGGTTGCATTTGGCATTGGCTTAAAAAGCTAGTTTTTTTTTTTTTTTTTTTTTTTTTTTTTTTTTTTTTTTTTTTTTTTTT
>NW_027069906.1:150854-217379 GCF_002906115.3 Quercus suber | reverse complement strand
CATTCCAAATACCATGCCAAGATAGCCCAATGTTCCAGACCACATGAGTCCAAGGTCCTAGCCATATGTCCAAATAATTGGAAGAAATCACGTGCCTCGTTAGAGCATTTTTGTGTTTTCCCCTTAACCAGGGCCCATTAGTTCTTAGCTAGAGGACACTCCCATAAAATATGACCCGTTGTCTCAGGTACTTGGCAGCAGACACCACATAGCAACTCAATCTGAACCTTTCAACGATGCAGGTTGGCTCTAGTTGGCAGACTGTTTGAACAGGCCCTCCAAAGGAAATTATTATTATTATTATTATTATTATTATTAACAGAATACTCAATTTTATATAGTCAAACTCATCCTTCAACTTTTAAAATAAATTCAATTTTATGCATATAAGTTGTTTTAGTTAGAAGATAAATTTGAAATCAATTATTTAAAATTGAGATAATATAAAAGAAACAAATTGAAACTCACAAAAAGTATAATTTGGCCAACAAAATATCGATCCTTTTTTTTTTTCCTCTTTACTTTTCCATGCTCTCTCACTTTTTCTTTCCGATAACGCACTATGACTAACATGTCACTTTCTTTCCAAGTTTCAACCAAAGGAGAAACACAGACTTCCCTAGTCCCTACCAGCTACAATACCCGACAATATGTCACTTATCGCTTCTTTAAACAAAACGACATATTTACACCAGTCAAAGTCTGTGATGTATCGATCCAAAGATTCCAAACGGAGAAATATCACGAAACTTTTTTCATTCTTATTATGGATTGCCATTGCCCATTGGCCTCTTTCTTTGCTCACGTAACTCACGTTGTCTGCTGGACACCAGAATCATCGTTATCATCTCTCTAATTTTATTATTATTTTTTTTTTTTAAGTAAAGTTATCCTCTGTGCTGTAATGATTTAATCTACCATACAACATTCTATTTGATTTTTCTCAGCCAGGCCATTAAATAAATAAAGAAAACTTTTAAGAATGAATGAAGTGTAAGAGCATGCAATTGCAAATTATATCATATTTTATCATCTAATTAAAAGATACTTTATCTATTATAACCTTGATTTTAAAACTCGGATCGTTTAATGAACCGAAAAAAATGAGATGTTCAAAGTTTTTGAAGTCAGACCGAAATTCAACTGAGGTCAAACCGTAATGTGTTATTTAATTTTTTAATATATTTGATACTTAAATTAGTTTATATTTATTAATTTTTCATTCCTAACCAACGAAATATGTGTGGCCCAATGATTTGCATGCTGGACATGTTATTTCACTTGCTGAGAGCAGGTTCAAGTCCTGCCAGCAAAACCAAATTCTTATAGAACCGGTTCTCGGTCAGACCGGTTGGTCTGGTTCGAGTTTAAAAATAATGATTATAACATCTTATTTTACAATACATCCAATATCTCAATTTTTATTTTATCATGCAACACATTAAAATGCCACCACCACCACCACCATCACCATGAACAAACCCAAAAAAAGCTAATGAAACTCAAACAAACCGCCACTGATACCAATTGATAAGAACAGAGGATGGTGTTTTGAGTTTCTAGTTGGATTCGAGGTCAGCTGGTCCTCCAAGAAGAAGAGAGACAAGAACAGAGAGAGAAAAAAAAGAAAGAAACTGAATATGCTTATGCTTAGTCAATGCTTAGATCAGTACAGCCATGCTCTGTTGGTTTTATACCCTTCCCGCCCTCTAACTAACTTTAGAATAGCTAACTAACTAATGCCAGCTGTAACTAGTAACTGCCCTCACTTCCACTAACAATTACAATTAGTACCACTCCTTCCCAATTACAATTATCACTTAATACAATCCTAACAGCCTCACTACCCATCACCCACCACCGCCAACATAAAATCCACAAATGACCAACAAAACCCAAGCTACTACCACCAATCTAGCAACATCACTGAAACCAGAACCACCAAAATCCAACAAAATCAGAACTACCAAAATTGAAAACCACTTGGAACCACTAAAACCCAGATAAAAGCCCAAATACTGATGCTCTAACGGAAATATTTTATATTTTCATGAGAATATCTGGGTAGAGTGAGAAATGATGTAAATGCAAATGTCCCAAATTTTATTCACCAGACTTTGTCATTAGTGTGAAAAATGACTTAAATCTCCATGTTGGAGGGGATTAGGAGGTTTCAACTAAATTAAATGTTGAGATTCAAGTAATAGTTCAATGATAATTATATCTTTTATTGTGTTTTATCTATGTGGTTCTAAACACCAATACTGAAATTCAGGGCTTTAACGTTTAAAACTCTTTATTTCAAATGAATATGATGAATGATGATGATATTCATAATATTAACAGTGATTAAATAAATTTTAGCACTAAATTGAATTAATTGAGTTCATGAAAATGCAAAACTTTTGTATTATGTCCTCTGATATCATCTCTTACATTTTTTTTCTTTTTCAATCGGTTACCTAACTGAGGTATCAATTCAAAGCATTTTATCTTATAATTTGTCAAACACTCTAAAAGCTAAAACTATTTTTAGTTATTTACTTATAAAAAAAATTTTTTTTTTTTTTTTTTTTTTTTGAAGAAATTTAGACATTCAAAAAAAAAACCTGTTCCTGCATTTGGTTATATAAACGATGCTTTTGATTCTCAACTAGCTAGGTTCGCTATCCAAACAAGTTCAAAAACCACACGGATTGCCTCTTAATACTTGCTTGTGGGAGGTCCAATCTTTGATATATATGCCATGATTTTGTTAAAGAAAAAATTATGCATTCTTAGCTTCGCTAATGTCTTCTTCATAATTAACAAAGGAACTCAACGTGGTTTTATAAAAGGATGTCAATTCAAAACCTGGTTCACCAGTTCTCTTTCAATTGTATATTTTTAATTTTGATATAATTTGTCATTACCAGATTTGAGAGCCGCTCATAGTGGAGTATATGTTTTTGTGGCAGTCGTTAACTATTATAATTCCAATCTTGATTGCGTCTTCATATGATACGTATGTTAAATATACTTCTCTACTGTATCAAAATTTGTGCCATTACAGAGACAGTGGTATTAACAAATTTAAAGAAGTTAAAACGTTCTACTTGGTGAAAATGCAAGTTTGAATATGTGCAGGTATCAGCGTAAGCCTCTTAATATTGCTTTTGGGAGGTTCTTGGATATGCTGGGGTCTAAAAAGAAGAAAGCACCTCAAGCTCAAAGAAAAATTCTTCCAGCAAAATGGTGGTTTATTGTTAAGACAACAAGTCTCTAATCACGAAAGTTCTATGACAACCAAAATCTTTACTGCAAAAGAGTTAAAAAAGGCCACCAACAACTATGACGAGAGTACAGTCCTTGGCCAAGGAGGCTATGGAACGGTGTACAAAGGAGTGTTATCTGATAACAAAGTTGTTGCCATTAAAAAGTCTAAAATTGGTGATCAGAGTCAAATTGAGCAATTCATAAATGAAGTGATTGTGCTTACCCAAATTAACCATAGGAATGTGGTTAAGTTGTTTGGTTGTTGTCTAGAAACAGAAGTGCCTTTACTTGTTTATGAATTCATCACAAATGGAACTCTTTGTGACCACATACATGATAAAGGCCGATCATCCTTACTTTCATGGGAAAAACGTCTGAAGATTGCTATAGAAACTGCTGAAGCACTTGCATACTTACATTCTGCAACTTCTATGCCAATTATACATAGAGATATTAAAACTGCAAATATATTGTTAGATGATAACTATACAGCAAAAGTAGCTGACTTTGGAGCTTCAAGGTTAGTTCCTCTTGATCAAACACAATTGACTACTTTGGTGCAAGGAACATTGGGGTATTTGGACCCAGAATACTTACAAACTAGCAATCTAACAGAAAAAAGCGATGTCTATAGTTTTGGTGTTGTTATGGCAGAGCTACTCACAGGTAAGAAGGCACTTTCTTTTGATAGGCCTGAAATTGATAGAAATTTAGCAACATCCTTTGTTTCCGCCATAAAAGAGGACCGCTTACTTCAAATTGTTGAAGTTCACATTGTTAATGATGGTAATATTGAGCAACTAAAGGAAGTTGCTAATCTTGCAAAAAGATGCCTAAGGTTGAGAGGGGATGATAGGCCTTCTATGAAAGAGGTGGCAGCAGAGCTGGAGAGATTGAAAAAAAGGGAAAAAAAGCCATCGGAAGACACTGATGTCTATGCGAACAAGACTGAATACTTGCTCAGTGCAACTAGTAAGTCTTTCGATATTGATGTTGGCACCGGTGGTTCTACCAGTACAACTGCTGAATATAATAGCATGAATGATCAGTTACTGCAACTCGTGGATAATGGGAGATAATTACTTGCTCCTTGGTAATATATTGGTATCGATTGACAGTCGAATTTGACGTGGTGTTATGATGGGCAGAATAATTTCCAAGTAAGCAATCAATTGACAATCTTGGAAATTAAAAATTGTTTCGAAAGTTTGACGCCATTTGGGTCTGTCTTGAAATAATATTTGTATTTATTAAATACTATCTTGTGTGTATTGTCAATTGAATTTGTCTTGTGAATTATATTTTGAATATTGGAAGATGTAGTAACTAAGAGTGTGATTGTATTTAAGTTTATATATATGATGAAGTCGTAGGAGTCCGATCAAGATCAAGTCTTTTATATTGATTTCTTATTGATTGTGATCATTTGGTTTAGTGTAGTTTCCATATATCTATTTCTTACTATTGCTAAACCAGAAAACCTATGAATTTTCTAATTCTCTCTTCCTCCCTCTTTCACACACATTAGAGTTATTGATATATCTCTTTTGGATGCCAATAATTAGTTGGACTTAGACTAGATGATCGAAGTGGAAGTGCAAATGAACTTTTTTGTATGACACTAAATTGCAACATGTTTTAAACTAGTACTTATTGTGAGGTACACTTTTTCCCCACTACTTTTATTACGTTAATGAAGTTGAAAATAACTAGAATATGGCAAATTATCAGTTACCCCAATAGTTTTAGTGTTTTAATTACACTATAAACTAACGCTATAAAATGGGTTTCAATTAATTCAATTAATAAAATTTATTGTCATCTTATAAAAAATATGCGGTTCAAATTAATCATGCCTAAACTAAAAATTAATTGATATCTTAAAAAAATTATTATAAAATAAAAAAATATATATATTTAATTAATATTCTAACAGTATGCGTAAAAAGGGTACGTGCTTGCCAAAGTCAATTTTGCTGGATATGATCTTTAAAAAAATTTAAAACCCATGCACGAGGGAGGATTGGTGGCAGTAAAGCCCACCATTTCTTCTCCTTCCTTGGGCAACAGATAGGCCCACCTGTGACTTACCGAGTTACGAGACCAAAGGGATGAAAAATCTCTTCAACTATCCTCTGTCCTTCTTGACGTAAATCACATTATAATCATTGCCATATTTAATTTTTTTTTTTTTTAGCCATATTTAATTTTTAATCCTCCTGATAAGATGAATAATGTTACGTACATAACATTTTTATAATAATTTCACAATAAATTTTAAATAATAAGTTAGTTAGTAAAAAAAATAATGTCAGTGGTGGATTTAAGTTATAACTGACGGATACCAGATATTGATCGTCAGTGAGACCTGCAATTGATCGTCAACGAGGAAGACAATCTATCCTGCGTCCTTGTAAAAGACGAGCATAGGGGCAAGACCCCGTCATTATAATTTGTGAGGAATGCGTGCATTAATAGCACAGCTCAACACCTGCCGGATAGCTGGCCTTCCCTAATTACATCAGGAGCAGTTACGAGAACAAGAGCGGCGCAACGGTCGTCCGTTACACCGTAACTGAGGCAATCATTGTTCATTAAATGCAACGGTCAGGAAAAGAAATGCTCAAACCAGCATTAAACGAACATAACTACGCTGACCCAGGGGAGGGTATAAAAGGTGAGCCCGATGCGAAGAAGAAGGTAAGAGAACAATAGCTAGAAAATAGCAAACTATGAGCAAGTTAAGTTTGGATTGTGTAATCGAACTTAAGCATCGAAGTATTCCCAACTGGCCTCACGCCGGCGAAGGTACCCTTTTTTGCTTTCTTCTTGTATTGACTACAGGTCCGGAGGTCGTCCATCACTCTGACGAGGAACATACTGACGAGGCACATTTTCGGCTTTATCAGTTTGGCGCCATCTGTGGGGAACGACCATCGTGCTCCTACTGATAAATTTTTGGTCTAGAGATGAACGGCGATGGCCTAGCAAATTCAGGCTTTGATAGCAAATGTACAAGAGTTAATGAAGCATAACGACGAACTGAAACGACGAGCCCGTCCGGAGGGGAGTAACACTTCGCTTCATCGACGAAGTCGAAGCAAGCATGACGAAGAAGCCAGTAGCCCTGCGAATAGCAAGGGAAAGAGTGTGACGGAGTATACTGGACAGTCTGTACCTGGCAATGGTAGTTTGATGCAAAATCTAAAGAAAGAGCTAGATGAAGTGAAAAACGCCACGAAGGGAAAAACGGCAATGAATTTGGATGGTATGCTAAAACGAACGGACTCGCCTTTCACGCCCAGTGTCCTGGAATGCCCTTTGCCTCCAAAATTTCGTCTGCCACAGCTAGAATTCTATGATGGTACAAAGGACCCTCTTGACCATATAGGAGCCTTCAAAACCATCCTGAATCTGCAACAAACCCCGGATGAGGTTATCTGTAAGTTGTTCCCGGCCACCCTTAGAGGAGCTGCAAGAGTTTGGTTTAGCAAATTTCCAGCGTCTTCCATTGAGAATTTCGAGCAACTCAGTGACTCCTTTGTTCGCCATTTTATCGGCGGACAGCGGCACAAAAGGCCAACCTCTTACTTGCTAACGGTAAGACAACAAGAAGGGGAGAGCTTGATGGATTATGTGAAGCGATTCAACAAGGCTGTATTGGAGATCGATGAAGCTGACGATCAGGTCATTATAACGACCTTCCAGGCAGGGCTCAATAATCCCAACCTTATCTTTTCGTTGGGCAAGACACCATCAACCTCCATGATTGATCAGCTGTTTAAAGCTCAGAAGTATATGAACGGGGAGGACGCCCTTACGGCCAAAGGCTTAATGGGAAAACGAAAGAAGGACGAGACTAGCGAGTCTCATGGAAATAAAAGGGATCACAAGGACCCGTATTCGGACACAAAGGCTGGCAAGAGCGGTCCTGACGCCCCGAGGAAAAGGATGAATTTCACTCCGTTGGTTATGCCCACTGACAAAATACTGATGCAAATAAAGGACGACCCAGGGTTGAAGTGGCCTAAGCCACTGAGCACGTCCTCGAAGAAACGTGTCCCAAAGAAGTATTGTCATTTTCACAAGGATCATGGTCATTACACTGATGAATGTCGTGATCTGAAAGAACAAATAGAAGAATTGATTCAGCGTGGAAAGCTTCAAAAGTTCGTGAAAAGGGACTATCAGCCTCAGTTTAAGACTGAAGATAAAAATCATGACGACCCGAAGGGCGACAAACGAGATCATCCAAAGCAAGTTGTGGGAGAAATACGGACAATAGCTGGAGGGCCGGTATTAGGAGGCTCATACAGGTCTTTAAAGAAGACGTACTACAGACAGGTCAATAGTGTTCATATGAAGCACCCGTCCCAGAAGTATCGACGGTCGCGTGATGACGACATCACATTTTCCGAAAGGGATGCAAGTGGAATAAAGCAACCCCATGATGATCCACTTGTCATCACTTTGGAGGTGGAAGGATTTGCCACGAGGAGGGTGCTAGTGGACAATGGAAGCTCAAAAGATATAATGTATATGACGGCCTACCAATAGCTGAGGTTGGATCCTAAGAGGCTCAGATCCTTTAATTCTCCCTTGGTCAGTTTTAGTGGAGATAAAATTTACCCAAGGGGAATCGTCACACTATCCGTTACAGCTGGAACATACCCAGCACAGGTGACAATTCAAGCAGACTTCTTGGTCGTCAATTGCCCATCATCCTACAATGTCATCCTGGGACGACCCACACTGAACAGGCTCAAAGCAGTAATGTCGACCTATTACTTGAAGGTGAAGTTTCCGACTCCAAATGGGGTAGGTCAGATATGTGGAGATCAACTGTTGGCAAGGGAATGTTACCAAGCAGTCCTGGCTTCAAAAGAAAATCACGCGTGGGTAGTGGAAGAGGAATCAAAAGAATCGTCCTAAGAGCTAGAAGAAGTACATCTGGTAGACAGAGAGATGACGAAGGTGACAAAGGTAGGGACAGGACTAAGCACCGCTTTGAAGAGCAAAATTGTGGAGCTCCTCAAGCAAAATCTAGATGTCTTCGCTTGGACCCACGAAGATATGCCAGGGATAGAAAACGAGGTCATAGAACATAAGCTAAATGTCGATCCCGCCAAAAAGCCTGTCCAGTAGAGACGATGACTTTTCGCCCCAAAGTGGAACAAAGCAATTATGGAGGAAGTAGAGAAGCTTTTGACAGCTGGATTCATTAGGGAGGTATGTTATCCAAAGTGGTTAGCCAACGTCGTCATGGTGAAGAAATCCAATAAGAAATGGCGCATGTGCATGGATTTTACAAATCTTAATCAAGCCTGCCCTAAGGACAGCTTTCCCCTCCCTAGGATTGATCAGCTGGTGGACTCAACAGCAGGCCATGAGTTACTAACTTTCATGGATGCGTTCTCAGGCTATAACCAGATTCACATGAGTGAAGAAGACCAGCAGAAGACTGCATTTGTTACCAGTCAAGGGTTATATTGTTACAGGGTCATGCCTTTCGGTCTAAAGAATGCAGGAGCTACATACCAAAGGTTAGTGAACCAGATGTTCTCGAGGCAGATCAGACGAAATATGGAAGTTTATGTCGACGACATGCTAGTGAAGAGTAGAAAAGCCGAGCAGCATCTAGACGACCTCAAGGAAGCTTTCTATGTATTAAGGAAGTACCAAATGAGGTTGAATTCAGCCAAGTGTGTATTTGGGGTGTCATCTAGCAAGTTCTTGGGCTTCATGGTCTCACAGAGGGGTATAGAGGCTAACCCCAAAAAAGTCATGGCCATATTAGATATGACGTCACTGAAGAGTGTGAAAGAAGTTCAGAGGTTGACAGGACGCATAGCTGCCTTGAATAGGTTTGTGTCCAGAGCAATGGACAAATGTCTCCCATTCTTCAAGACTCTGAAGCAGGCTTTCCATTGGACAGACGAGTGTGAAGCGGCTTTCCAAGCTCTCAAAAGCTACTTGTCCAAACCACCGTTGTTAAGCCTATCCGTTGAGGGGGAAGATTTATTCTTGTACTTAGCTGTCTCTGAAACAGCAGTAAGCTCGGCTCTTATCAGAGAAGAAGTCCAAGTTCAAAGACCAGTATACTACACCAGCCAGGCTTTCCAGGGGGCAGAAGCAAGATACCCCAAGATAGAGAAGCTAGCCTTTGCTTTGATCGTTGCGTCGAGGAAGCTTCGTCCTTACTTCTAAGCGCACAAAATACTGGTTATGACGAACCAGCCACTGCGAAAGTCCATGGGTAGACCAGACGCAGCAGGAAGAATGGTTCAATAGGCGGTAGAACTGAGCCAGTTCGATGTTGACTACAGGCCTAGGACAGCAATCAAAGCCCAAGCACTGGCAGATTTTGTTGCTGAATTCACTACAGTCGAGCAAGATCCAGAGTCAGAACACTGGACAATACACATGGACGAATCAGCAGCATTGGGCATAGGGGGAGTAGGTGTGATTCTCTCCTCCCCAGAAAACGATGTCAACAAGTATGGGGTAAGACTCCAATTCCTTGCGACAAATAATAAAGCAGAATATGAAGCTGTCTTGACGGGCCTGCGAGTGGCAAAGGCTATTAGAGTAAAGAGCCTGACATTGAATTCTGATTCAAAGTTGGTGACTAGACAACTGAACAATGAATACGAGGCTAAGGAGGACAGAATGAAGAGGTACATAGCCTTGGTTAATCAATTAATTTCTAATTTTGATGATGTCAAGATTATCCAGGTGCCTCAGGAAGAGAATTCTAAAGCAGACGAGGTTGCTAGGCTAGCGTCGTCAGACACCAGCAAGAGATGACTAGATTTGCTACTGGAAGTACAATACCTTCCAAGTATTGAAGGCCCAGAAATAAGTTATGTACACTTGGAAGAGAGCTAGATGGATCCCATAGTCATTTACATCAAGACTAGAAGCCTTCCGTCAGATCTAGTCGAAGCCCGTAAAGTCAAGATCAGGTCGTCCAGATTCACAATCTTAAACAACGAGCTATACAAAAGGGGATTTTTTCCAACCCTACTTGAAGTGCCTGGGCCCAAAGGATGCTGAATATGTCCTAAGGGAAATACACGAAGGAGTGTGTGGGAGTCATTTCGGGCCACGGTCACTCATCAGTCAAGTTGTTCGTGTAGGATATTTCTGGCCAACAATGCAGAAGGATGCAACTCAAATTGTCCAGACATGCGACAAATGCCAGAGGTTTGGAAACGTGCAGCATGTCCTAGCCGAACATTTGACCAGCATAACTTTTCCTTGGCCATTCTCCACGTGGGGAATCGACATAATGGGCCCCTTACCTCGTGGTAAGAGACAGGTAAAATTTCTCGTCATTGCCATTGATTATTTTACAAAGTGGGTGGAAGTAGAACCTCTTGCAATTATAACAGAGGCAAAGATACAGTACTACGTATGGAAGAATATTGTATGCTGATTTGGAATCCCCCGCATTATCATCTCTAACAACGGACGACAATTTGACAACAGAAAGTTCATAGACTTCTGCAAAGAGTTAGGGATAAAGAACCATGACTCCTCACCTGGTCATCCATAGGCCAATGGACAGACAGAGGTTACAAATCGGACTTTGCTCAAGCTGATCAAAACCCGACTTGAAGGGGCAAAGGGGGCATAGCCTAACGAGCTCCCAGCAGTCTTATGGGCATACAAAACAGCGGCAAGGACCCCGACGGGCGAAACTCCCTTTAGGATGACTTTTGGAACTGAAGCGGTGATCCCTGTGAAGATTGGAATATCAAGCATTCGAAAAGCTTGGTATGACGAGCAGAGAAACGACAAAGGTCTCAAGCTGGCCTTGGATTGTCTACCTGAAGTCAGAGACGATGCTGCACAAAGGATGACGTTGTATCAAGAAAGGATGATGAAGTATTACAACCAGAGGGTCAAGCTGAAATGGTTCAACCCAGGAGACATGGTCCTGCGGAAGGTTTCACAAGCCTTCAAAGATCCAAATGACGGGATACTAAGCCTTAACTGGGAAGGCCCATACAAGGTCATCCGTTATTCAAGAAGGGGCAATTACTACTTAGAAGACGAGAAGGGGAAGCCTTTACCTCGTCCATGGAATGCAGAGCATCTCAAGAAATATCATCAGTAAGGAGAACGAAGATTCAGCCTTAATAAGTTCCGGGATTCGGGACATCTCGTTTATTTATATATAGATAAGCGAAGAAATCTATTTTTTCGTTATGCACTTGTTTTGTTTTCTATTCAGTATTGATTTATTATTCAGTACTTTACATGTAGCACTTTTGTGTCTCCATAAGTTTGTGTCCTTGTAACTCATCTCTATGAACAAGGACGAATAAAACAGGCCAGATGTTTTCACATTTACTTTCATCGTATCTCATGACAAACGCCCCAAGAACTTTCATCGAAGCAAAAAGATGAGGCAAGGATAAAAATCCCGTCAATACGAATGACGAGATTGAAGTCCAAACTTAAGTGATAAAAACTATAAGTTTAAATCACAAGGATAAAATTCCCGTCAATACGAATGACGAGATTGAAGTCCAAACTTAAGTGATAAAAACTATGAGTTTAAATCACAAGGATAAAAATCCTGTCAATACGAATGACGAGAGTGAAGTCCAAACTTAAGTGATAAAAACTATAATTTTAAATCACAAGGATAAAAATCCCGTCAATACGAATGACGAGATTGAAGTCCAAACTTAAGTGATAAAAACTATAAGTTTAAACCACAAGGATAAGAATCCCGCCAATACGAATGACGAGATTGAAGTCCAAACTTAAGTGATAAAAACTATAAGTTTAAATCACAAGGATAATAATCCCGTCAATACGAATGACGAGATTGAAGTCCAAACTTAAGTGATAAAAACTACAAGTTTAAATCACAAAGATAAAAATCCCATCAATACGAATGACGAGATTGAAGTCCAAACTTATGTGATAAAAACTATAAGTTTAAATCACAAGGATAAAAATCCCGTCAGTATGAATAACAAGATTAAAATCCAACCCCAATATGTGAAAACTTAAAGTCGTGGGGTGGAAAACCCTTAACGAGTCAAAATCATCCTGAAAACCACAGGATAAGGTTCATAAGAACAACCATGGGATAAAAATCCCTCAGTGGTGAGATTCACCTCATGCGACGAAATCAAAGCAATTACTAATTCTATGCCCAAATCAAGCACAGACTTCAACTGGCATCAAAAAAGATTGCAAGAATAAAAAAGTTCAATGGAGAGAAGCAACAGCATATGACGGCATAAACAAAGTAATAAATAGTTTAATAGACGGCCCCAAACCCAAAGGGAAACCCGTCACTGCAAAAGAGAAATATTTACCTCAAAACAAGAGGTAACCAGTGTTTGTTAACAAAAGAAACCCCCAAACATAGAAGGGGAAAACATATTGTTTTCAAAATAGATACTTATGAAGGAAGGGTTGGAGGTTCATCAACAACCTTATCCACTCCATTGTCCTCCTTGTCTGCAGCTGCTTTATCTTTCTCCGGCACCCCAGACTCAGCTTCCTCCAATTCCTTCACTTCGTCTTCCAGGACTTCAGTGTCAATCTTCTCAAAGTCCAGGCTAGAAAAATCCCCAGCCGAGCTATGATGCTTCATGGTCCAGTGACGCAAAAGTTCAAACCCTTTGAAATATTGCAAAAATTGGAGGTCTGAGAATTCTTCTAATTGCTTGAATTTTTGAATGACATTCTCCCTCTCCTCGTCAGTCTTCAGCAAGGCAGCTTAGATCTCTTCGTCTTTTTGAATGACGAGAGCTTTCTCCACATGCAAGGATTCAGTGAGCTCCTTTACTCTCTGATTAGCTTCATTCCGTTCATTCATTGCAATGATCAGATCCTTCTTCAGCTGAGAACATTCAGCCTTAACAAATTCTGCCTTTGATGAAGCCATCACAATCTTCTCCTCCGCACTCAAATAGTATGTCGTGGTATGCAAAGACTTTCCAAGTACCTAAAGAGAGGGAAAAGAAGGTTGTACACACTCTATAGCAAATAAGTAAAGCAAGGAAATCAGGACGACATACCTACACCAGCTTATGGATATGTCGACTGACGAGCTCGTGTGAAGGAACGAACAACAAACTCTTTAGTTCGTCACTTGTGATGATGTTATGCGCCCGACCTAAAGTTGTGGCAGGATCGTCCCATACATTCATTCCAATCTTGCTCTTACCCCTGGCACGAGTCACCGGGGGAGAGATAGCGGTCACTTCTAAAGATGGAGTTGGAGAGGGAGGAGCAATGTGAACGGAAGGGTTTAAAAGAGAAGCTTCAGCCTTCTCATCACCTAATTTCCTCTTCTTTGAGCCTGAAGTCAAGTTGGCTAAAGGTTCACTCTTCAGGTTCTTAATCCGAGCATATTTATCTCTACTGTATCGAGTCGCCATTTCTGCAAAAAAAGAGAGAGATGATCAGATAACAGGCGAAGTCAAAGGAAGTAAAATAGTTGACAAATGAACATACTCTTCTCTTCTCGATGAATTTTTTCTAAAACATATTTTGATGGCTCGGGAGCTAAGCAATAATCATATAAGTGACGAGGATCAAGTAGATCGTCGAAGTCCTCTATTCCACGGGCATAATCAAGTGCAGCTCGGACTCGATGACGATATCGATCTTCGAGATCTGGACGATCAAGATCTGCAAACCAGAACAATAACAACGTCAGATAAACAATCAAGGCATGGAAAGAAGTAGAAAGAGTTAACAAGAATACACACCAAGTGCTGGAACCTCCCATTTTTGGAGCAATCTTGGGACTTCCCCCCACAAATCGTTGGATAAGGTTTCCCAACTTGATCCAGAGACGAAAAAGTACCGTGATTTCCAATCACGGAAGGACGAAGGGAAATCCCTCACTACTTTGAATTTCCTATCCCAGGGTAAAAATTCAAAATACCCATAATGGGTAGACGGCTTCAAACGATACAGAAAAAAAAAATCGTTTACTGTAATCATTTCTCCATCACAGGCAGATACCCAGATGGCCATACAACTTATTACCCTCATCCAAGCATTGGGGACAAGCTAACCAGGAGCAATTTGAAGGGCGTTCAAAAGGTGCAAAATGAAAGGGTGAACTGGGAATCGAAGGCCACACAAAAACTGAGCCTCATAAAAACAAACCTCCCCGTGATCAAAGTCACAAGCTTTCTCACCCAAACGAGGCAACCTGACAGAGGTGCTTTTCGGGAATTGAAACCTCTTCTTAAAACCCTTCAAATGACTCGCCTTTAAGCAACAAGACTCAAAAAGGGTGTGTAAAGGGCGATGTAAAGTAGTTATTTACAACTATGTATTTTGTTGGCTTTTATTTCGTGCCAAATTTGATTGTAATTATTTTCAATCGTTTATACCCTGTATTTATTGTGGGATTTGTTGTAAGGGTTGTGTGATAGAGAGAGTGTGTGAAGACTCAAACATTTGGAGGTTGAAGGATTCTCGCGGGAATGTCGCGACTTAGCTTCCCGCGAAGTGAAACATGTGCCATGCACATGCTAGAATACGAAGACTCAGGCCAGGTGGAGACAGCTGTGTCTCGTGAGTATCTCGCGGGTAATGCCTTCCCGTAAGATACTCGCGAGACAATCTGTTCTGCCAGCCTGTATTGACTGACTCACACATTTTGCACCTATCCTATATATACCCTCATTACCCACAAATGTTAAGCAGAGCTTCAGAGAGAAAACCCTAGCCAAACACATTAGGAATTAGAGATTGTCATCCCCACCTTTCTCTATACACTTGCTTGTGGTATTTCCTCAACTCTTCCCTTTCCATTTCCATACCATTGAGACGTGGATAGCCCAAACACTTACCTCACCCTTTGAGTGTGTTGAGTGACGTTTTGGTGCTGCTGGGAAGCATTGGAAGAAGCCTAGAATGGCAGATGCAACATGGAGCTTGTTGCGGGATCCGAAGAGCTAGACAAGACACTATTCCGAGAAGCCTTATTAGAGTAGGAGCTTGGAAGGCTTAGGTGCATCGGGTAGATTAGGCTTGGAGGGTCTCTTGCTAACCCATGTATCACAACTGATTGTCTAATAGATCGATTTCCACTTGGAGGGCTGCGGAGAGGTTTTTCGCCGAGTTCTTTGGTTTCCTCTTCGAAAACACGTCTTGGTGTTTTCTATGTTTGCATCGTTCTTCCCTACTCTTTTATATTCCATTATACTACTGTGTTGCTTAGTTTATGGATTAGAGTAGCTTATTTGTTCATCCGCTCGCATTTACACTTTTCTGTACTTTGTATTAAGTTAGTGTAAAATCTATCGAGCCGTAACTTTTATTGGGGGTTCTAAATTGCTCTTGTGTTTTCAACACATTTACGAGATTTCAATTGGTATCAGAGCAGGTACACTCATTGTGATTTAAATACCTGAGTGTGATCCTTGACCCTATTTGAGATGGACCGGTCTCAATCGCTCAATGTTCCACCATTTTTCGATGGGAACAATTATGCTTTCTGGAAAGTCAGAATGAGAGCATTTTTATGCTCTATGGATGATACCGTTTGGGATGCGGTTGAGATTGGTTGGACCAAGCCGACAGATCCTAAGTCCACTTGGGATAAGGCAGCTCTCGCAGCAACCAATGCTAATAGTAAAGCATTAAATGCTATTTTTTGTGGTGTGTCTCCTGATGAATTCCACAGGATCTCTCATATGACAGTAGCCAAGGAAGCTTGGGGGATTTTGGAGATGACATATGAAGGTACGAAGAAAGTTAAGGACACAAAACTTTAGATGCTTACCACAAAATTTGAAGAGCTCAAGATGGGGGATGATGAACCATTTGATTCATTCTATGGGAAGCTCAATGAAATTATAATTGCTAAACTCAATCTTGGGGAGAAGATTGAAGATACTAAGGTGGTGAGAAAAATTTTGAGGTCCTTACCGGAGAGCTTTCGGGCAAAAGTCATAGCCATAGAGGAAAGCAAGGATCTAGATGAAATTAAGATCCAAGAGCTCACTGGATCACTTCAAACGTATGAGTTTGGACTACCTTCCCATAAGACGAGTAAATCGCTTGCTCTTAATACCATCACCGAAAGAATGGATGTTCCTTCCGAAGAAGATGGAGTAGAGAAGGAAGTAGTATATCTTGCAAAAAACTTTCGAAAATTCCTGAAGATGAAGAACAATGGAAAACCATTCAACAGAGGAAAATTTTCATCTTCAAGAGGTGATAGGAAAGAGTTTACGAGGAAAGAAGGGAAGAATTCTTAACCTTCTTCAGACATTGTTTGCTATGAGTGCAATGGCCATGGACATCTAAAAAAGGAGTGTCCAAATTTTCTGAGGGGAAAAGGCAAGGCTTATGCCACGACGCTCAGTGATTCAGAAACTTCTGATTCTGACTCGGAAGAGAGCTGTGACGGAGAGGGAAACTACTCCGCCTTCATGACCATTGCTTATGTGAAGTCATTAGATGATTTGGATGCACTTGTGAAGGAGCTTGGTGAGCTTCTGATTCAGAGTCTATTGGGATTGTGGAAGAATCAGATGCTGAAGAGGAAGAGAATACAACTAATCTTCGAGAAAATTACACCTTACTACTTGAGAAGTCGGGAGAGTATTCCAGAGTAACCAAGGCAGCTGTAAGGAAAATGAAGAAAGTTGAGGCAGATTACAGAAGTCTCTTGATCAGATATAAAAAGGCTAAGTGTGAGATTGAGACACTAAATGGTGAGCTGTCTGAAGCATATACGAAGGTGAGATTTCTTGAGCAAGAGGTTGTGCAAGCTCATGCTAAGATAGAGAGAATCTCCTCTTAGAATTTAGAAGATGTTATATCATCTCAAAAACCTTCTTCAGACAAGTCCGGGTTGGGATACACCGGAAGAAGCTGCTCATCAGCCAAAGTCACCAAAGGAGTAAAGTTTGTGAAGGCAAACGAGACGGTTGTTGAAGAGCCCATTCTTGAAAAAGATGAGGATGTAAAAAGGAAGAATGTGGCTGAGCAACGAATGGTGAATAAGCCCCGAAATTAGTCTATGGCTAGACATGAAACTAGAGGAAATCTCTCCCAAGATCACAACGGAGTCCCAGAACAGATTATGTGTGTCATTATTGCAGATTGCAAGCACATACTAGACCCAATTGTCAAAAGCTGAGATCAGACAACAATGCAAGCTCACCCCAGTCACGAGGAAGGAGAAATGACATGAGATCTTGGGGTGGCGAGCAACCAAGAAGTCAAAATCATGATCCCGGTATGACGGATGTGATGAAAATGATCGGTGCCTTCACCACTTGCTTGGAGAGTTTCACCAGGAGGTTTGAAAGTCCAAACTCTCATACCCAATCCGTCAAGGATATCACTCCAAACGCACGTGATGTGTGGGTGAAGAGGGGTACTCATGCATAAGCATTATAACATGTCCATGCATAAATTCTTTCAATGTTTAAGGACTTTTGCTGTTGCATCATTTCATGCATTGCTCTCTTTTTACTGTTGTTCTTTTATCCGGTTGGTTTGTACCAGCTGTTTTTGTTGATCTCACTTGTCTTGTTCTGTTTCGGGTGTGTTCAAAAATTCAAAAACCCATAAAAATTGAAAAATCTCAAAAGTTTGATCACTTGTTTTGTGTATGTCACATGTGAGTTTGGCCTAGTACCTTCGTACTTATGGCGCAGTGCATTTACGATCGTGGCTTGTCTTATATGCACTCAGTTCTTTGTGGAAGAAATCTTGAACACTATGTGTGACTGTTGTAAATAGATCTTCAAGCTAGTCATGAATAATTGGTCAATAGTCTTGTTGGTCTTGATACTTGCATAGACTTGTGTCTATATCTCTTCCCACTTTATTTTTATGTTTTGCAAAAAGAGCTCACCAAATGTAAATCTCCAAATGAAAAGTGATATTGAGCTGCAAAAGCCTGTCGCACATACTAGTATTCGACTAGGAAAAAGGGAAAGTGGCTCTTCTTAATTTTTTATGGTGCTCAAAAAGCCAAAGGCTAATCATTAATGTTGAAATATCATAAATTTCAAGCACCAATCTCAAAATGAGATGTTCTTGTCCAAACAAAATAAATTGGACTAATTGTTATGCCTTATGCAGAAGCCAAATGAAAAGCTTCTAAGAGTTGTATTTAATGTGTGGGAGGTCATATATACTCATTTCTATAATGGAGATTGTCCACTTGATTTCGTATCAGTTGTGTATGACTCGATTGAATTGATCATTGAAGCTTCGCTCTAGTCTATAGACTATTCCTCATTTGACATTCACACACAACACACAAGACTTTGATTCAATCAATGCCTATCTCATTTGTGTGATTGTACATGTTCAAATGTGATGCGTATGCTCAAGAACTGGTTGATCAAACCCAAAAATATTTTTGAGTGTTTTATTTGTTTTTGGAAGTGGTTTTATACTTTCGTCCTTTTTGTTTTTGTTCAAAATGCATTTCTGTGTTTTACTTCAAAAACTGGTTCAGGGGCTGTTTCGCGAGAAGCTCACGACTTAGAGCTTCCCGCGAAAAGGGCTTGAGAGAAATATGTGTTCATCTTGTCACACAGAAACTTTCGTGACTATATCGTGACTGTCTCGTGACCAACAGCTTCTCGCGAAATGCTGTTTGGCCAAAAATTGGATTTTTTCAAAATTTAGACAGAAACTCTCGCGACTGTCTCGCGACTCTTTCGCGACTTAAAGCTTCTCACGAAAGCTTTTGTGCTTCAGTGGCCATTTTCGAGGTTGACTCGCGACTGTGTCGCTACTCTCTAACCCGCGAAAAACGCGTGTTTTCAGTTTTATATTGCTGATGTGACAGTTTTTTTTTCAAATCAAAACCTTTTCCCTCGCTCAAACTCCTTCGAACTCTTCTCAACCTAAATCACTATTCCATTCAATCCCCTTCAATCCAAGCAATTTTTCTGCATTTTCCTCTACAAGGTATGTTTCATAAACAATTCTTTTTTAAGTTTTTACTTAGATTATGCAGATTTTTTGTTAGGGTTTTGATATTTGGGGATTTTCGAAAATTTGGGTTGGTTTTCAAAATTGGGTGTATTTTTGTCAAATCTTTTAATTGGGTTGTGTCCCATTTGATGTTTGTGTATCTGTGTTGGCCCCTTGTGGCATTTTCACATGTATTTAGGCTAGTTTTTGCCATGATCATGCATTGCTCATACTTAGAATGTGTTTATGCACATGAGGTATTTGATAAAATGCCCGAGTGACATTTTTGTGCCTATTTTATTTCATATGAGTTCCAATTTGTTAATTTCCATATGTTTAACCTTACTTTACTTGATTTGGTCTATGTTCATGGGTTTCCTACACTTTGCTCATGATGCACTCACTAGGCACACACCTAGGCACCCTCTAGGCACACCCCCATGCATCTCATACTGCACACACATGCACCAGCATATGCACACAGATGCACTCACATGCACAGTTACTTCTTTCATGCACTGTGCCTATTTTTTCCATGCTTTATATGTTGTTGCTTGTTCCTTAAGTTGGTTATGATCTTCTTTAGGTTAGCTTTCATGTGCTTTGGCATTAACTTGAATCTAATTAAGTTTTTGTTTGTGTGCTCTGTTTTGGTATTTGTGCATTTGTTCCCTTCCTACTTTGTGAAATTGTGCAAATGTCTCCCACCAAGCATGCAGCTAAGAAGAAACCATCTTCAAAGCGTGCACGCACTGATTCTGATCACTTTAAGTCTGCGGAAGCAGATATGAAGTACAATGACTGCTATAAAGACAGGACGATCATCATGGAGAGAGTAGTTCAACTAGAGACTCTTGAGGACACTTTCATCCCAAAAGTGTTCAAAGATAGAACTTGGACCAAGCTGCTAAACCCGACTGGGGTGGTTTATTCAGAGATTATCAAGGAGTTCTTCTCAAATGCCACAGTCAACGAAGAATGTATTGAGTGCTGGGTAAGACACAAGAAGTTTGTGATTACAACAGAGATCATCCAAGACTTTTTGGAAACTCGTCCTCCATCTCAGCCAATCACAGTTGCATATGAGGACAGATTGGGTTCTACTGCTGACATGATTACAGCCCTTAGTGGTGAACCAAAGAAATCATCCATGAACACCATCAAATTCTCTCCGGAAATGAGGACACTAAGCTATGTGATGATTCACAATCTATATCCGGTCACCAATCTCACCACTCTATCTGCTCCGAGAACAAGATTCTTGTATGATCTCTTTACTCATAAGGAGATTGACATTTGTGGCCACATCATGCATGTCTTGAAGAAGAGCATCACAAAGCAGAATTCACAGACTGTGATGTCGTTCCCCTCCTTGATCATGGGATTGATTGCCAAGGCCAAACTCAAGCTACCCAATGGCCTCACAGTTGTTCAGAAGGACTACCCCATTGGTGGTCATACACTGACTATGAGCACTGCACACATCAAGGGCTCCAAGACTGGTGTGTATACCATCCCACAGCCTCGTGTTAAGCAAGATGAAGGTGGAGATACAGAGAAGGAAATTGATAGGTTCACCTCGACTCCAGAGCCAACTGCACAGCCATCATCTTCTGCTCCACCACAAGGCTTGAGCAAACTTGATCTATTGCTGGCTAAAATGGATCAATGTCTACAATGCTGGATTCTCATGTACAGCACACTGGGGACCAGTTTGCATATCTTTAAGGACGGATCACCGCGCTCTCTTCACAAATACAAGACTTATCTATGGAGCAAGGCTCGGATTCAAAGTCAAAGTAGTTCTAGCCCTTTGGCCATTCCAGTCAAAAAGGGGGAGAAAATTTTGAGGGGGAGCTGGAGAAGAGCTTGCACAGCGTTAGGGGGAGCATAGTTTAGAAACTTAGTAACATTGGTTATTGGTTCTTCAGACGGTTTTATTCAGTTTCTTTTAGTCTTTATAACTGGTTTACGACTTTTGGTTTAAAGTTTTTGATACTCTATTTTTATTTCAGTATAATTTCAGTAGTTCTTTTATGATTTTGTCTATGCTTTGTAGCATGTCTAGTTTGTGCCCTTGTTGCTTTTGTAAGCTTTTAGGGTTTGTTTAATTGCATGTTTGTAGGCTTTTATGGTTTGTGCCATGCATATGCAATTCCTTGTGTACGCAGCCTTTATGTTTGTGTACTTGAAGTTTAATGTCATACATTTTACTTTGATACAACACTCTTATGCCCTAGTAGGATTGTTCCTAGATGTAAATACTTCGTGTATTTCGCATTGGTTGAGTGTTGGATTTGCAAATGATACTCTTCAAATGAGCTTATCATCTTACATATCCGAATGTTCATTCCTTGTGAGAATGAGCATAGTGATCGCTTTTGTATAGTGATTGCCTATTTGACCTTGCCATGATCTTGTGTTTCTAGTTCTTTTTGCTTGATCATGTTATTATTGCTCCATATGTTTTTCAAGTTTTTTTTTTGCATACAATGATGTTATTGTGTTGTTGTGTTTCAGGAGATACTTGTTCATATGTTTCAAGAGCTTATTAGAATCTAGAATTAGGTGTGAGTGAGTTTTGCCTTAGTTCCCAAACTCACGTTTAAGTCTAGAGATTGTTTTAGGGTTTTGTCACGGAATAGCCAAAGGGGGAGATTGTAAAGTTGTTATTTACAACTATGTATTTTGTTGGCTTTTATTCCATGCCAAATTTGATTGTAATTATTTTCAATCGTTTATACGCTGTATTTATTGTGGGATTTGTTGTAAGGGTTGTTTGATAGAGAGAGTGTGTGAAGACTCAAACATTTGGCGGCTGAAGGATTCTCGCGGGTATGTCGCGACTTAGCTTCCCGCAAAGTGAAACATGTGCCATGCACATGCTGGAATACGAAGACTCAGGCCAGGTGGAGACAGCTGTGTCTCGCGAGTATCTCGCGGGTAATGCCTTCCCGCGAGACACCCGCGAGACAATCTGTTCTGCCAGCCTGTACTGACTGACTCACACATTTTGCACCTATCCTATATATACTCTCATTACCCACAAATGTTAAGTATAGCTTTAGAGAGAAAACCCTAGCCAAACACATTGGGAATTAGAGATTGTCATCCCCACCTTTCTCTATACACTTGCTTGTGGTATTTCCTCAACTCTTCCCTCTCCATTTCCATACCATTGAGAGGTTGATAGCCCAAACACTTACCTCACCCTTTGAGTGTGTTGAGTGACATTTTAGTGCTGCTGGGAAGCATTGGAAGAAGCCTGGAATGGCAGATGCAACATGGAGCTTGTTTCGAGATCCAGAGAGCTAGACAAGACACGGTTATGAGAAGCCTTGTTGGAGTAGGAGCTTGGAGGGCTTAGGTGCATTGGGTAGATTAGGCTTAGAGGGTCTCTTGCTAACCCATGTATCCCAACTGATTGTCTAGTAGATCGATTTTCACTTGGAGGGTAGTGGAGAGGTTTTTCGCCGAGTTCTTCGGTTTCCTCTTCGAAAACACGTCTTGGTGTTTTCTGTGTTTGCATCTTTCTTCCCTACTCTTTTATATTCCATTATACTGCTGTGTTGCTTAGTTTATGGATTAGAGTAGCTTATTTGTTCATCCACTCGCATTTACACTTTTCCGCACTTTGTATTAAGTTAGTGTAAAATCTATCGAGCCGTAACTTTTATTAGGGATTCTAAATTGCTCTTGTGTTTTCAACACATTTACGAGCTTTCAAGCAAGAAGAAGAAGATGAAGGTAGCCTAGAAACCAGTGTATCAATCACTTGATTTAAAGACTCAGCGTTGGAAGACAACCCAGTCTCCAACTCACTCGACCTAACATTGTCTGCCCTATACTCGATTGGATCCACCCCTAAGTGATACCTAACTAAAGACTGGTGGAGTAAAGGATAGAGAGTAAATAAAACAGGCCTAATAGCAGAGTCACGAGACACAAACAGACCCAAGGGAGGGCGTCGACCAGAAGAATGCTCAAGAAAAACTACCAACCTGGCAAAGAAAAAAGAGACCGAAGGGCACTCTTGACTAAGATGCTCAAAGCCAACCATTAAAGCAAAAGCAAAAAAACCTTACTAGGATATTTCTGAAGATGAACCGCTTGGCGCTCCAGGAGACAGGCAAAATAGGAGGATCGAAGGGAAACGGTTTTCTCTAAAAAGAAAACCCAAAATTAAAGCGTGCCAAAAACGAGGAAAAATCGCACACACCTCCAACCGAGAGTCAACACGTGCTCATTTCTCGGAGAGGCAATCACGTCGCATTTAAATCGGGACAATTGGCGTTGGAAATTGAAGATCGTCTAAACTCATGACAATCACGGAATGAGGGGGCAATTGACGGATACCAGATATTGATCGTCGGTGAGACTTGCGATTGATCATCGACGAGGAAGACGATCTATCCTGCGTCCTTGTAGAAGACGAGCATAGGGGCAAGACCCAGTCATTATAATTTGTGAGGAATACGTGCATTAATAGCACAGCTCAACACCCGCCGAATAACTGGCCTTCCCTAATTACATCAGGAGTAGTTACAAGAACAAGAGCGGCACAACGGTCGTCCGTTACACCATAACTGAGGCAATCATTGTTCATTAAATGCAACGGTCAGGAAAAGATACGCTCAAACCAGCATTAAACGAACATAACTACGCCGACCCAAGGGAGGGTATAAAAGGTGAGCCTGATGCGAAGAAGAAGGTAAGAGAACAATAGCTAGAAAATAGCAAACTAAGTTTGGATTGTGTAATCTGACTTAAGCATCGGAGTATTCCCAGCTGGCCTCACGCCGGCGAAGGTACCCTTTTTTGCTTTCTTCTTGTATTGACTACAGGTCCAAAGGTCGTCCATCACTCTGACGAGGAACATACTGACGAGGCACATTTTCGGCTTTATCAATAACTATTAATAACTTAACCTTTTAAATTTGTTGTAAAAATATTATAAACATAGCATTACTAAGATAAAATTATAATTTCCAAACCCTCTGAAACAGTACCATTTCAATTTGGAGATTCTTCAATTGAAAGCATGCCTTGATTCAAGCCACGGCAGAAAACATAAGTCAATTTTTTCTTTTGTTATATGTGCACGGATTTTCCAAATAACATTAGCCTTAAAGATGAAAATAACTACAGCTCTCATTTTTTTTTTTTTTCCTTTGCTTTTCATCATCAAACTATTGTTTAGGCATCCAATGATGAGTTTATGACTTTGTTGGTGAGTGCTATGAGCGCCTGAGCCCATGAATGCCATCTTACACTTAAATTTGGGAATACACTATTAACTCAGGATTAAGACATGAATGCCATCTTATACTTAAATTTGAGAATACACCACTAACTCAGGATTAAGACGGAAAATAAAGTCATGTCAATCACTCTCTAAGAGGTGAGAATTCAGTGTTCCATAAAAGAACTAAGCACATAGAGGTAGATTGTCACGCGGTTAGACATAAGATACAAGATAACATCAACAGGTTGTTCTATACAGCAACACATTCTCAGTTAGCAAATTTTCTTACAAAAGCACTTAGTTCTCAACAACTTTTTTCTCTACTTCCCAAGATAAGCATTGTAAACATTCATAGTTCTGGTTCTCATCTTGAGGGGAGTGTCAAAGTTCTAAAGATCAAAAGGGAAGAAAAGAAAAGAACCTAAAGATCAACACAGCAGTTAAACGACAGAAGAGTTAGCTAAACTGCAAGTAGTTTAAGTAGTCTAATTATTCACATGTGTAAAACACACGTGGCTTTATCACACGTGTTGTAACTAACTTAGCATATAGTTTGGAAAAAGAGAGGGAAAGTTAGAGGCTGTTTGGCCAGCTTTTTTTGGTCACTCAATTTTCGTCACTCAATTTCCATCACTCATCACTCATCACTTATCACTCAATACTCATCACTCATCACCCATTACCCATCACTCAATACCCGTTTGGCACATCACTGAAATGCAATCACTCAACATTTTTCACACTATTTTGTGGGCCCAGCTCTGTCACCCACTGCAGCTTTTTTTTTTTTTTTTTTTTTTTTTTATCTTGGTGTTTTCTGTGTTTGCATCTTTCTTCCCTACTCTTTTATATTCCATTATACTGCTGTGTTGCTTAGTTTATGGATTAGAGTAGCTTATTTGTTCATCCGCTCGCATTTACACTTTTCTGCACTTTGTATTAAGTTAGTGTAAAATCTATCGAACCGTAACTTTTATTGGGGGGGTCTAAATTGCTCTTGTGTTTTCAACACATTTACGAGCTTTCAAGTTTTATTTTGCATTCTTACCTTTTTCATTGATCATCCTTGAGAGGTTTCTTATGCCAAAACACAAATATTATCATTTGTGTGGTTGGATTGGTGTTTGAAACCATAAAGATTAAGACAAATCTTCAAAAAGTCTTGGAGTGATTGATACTTGAGAGGTAAGTTTTACATGCATAGCTTTTGTGTTATTATATTTAGTGTAAACTTTTTGTAGCATCCATCAACTAATGCCTTTTTAGAGTTCCAACTAACTTTATTTTCTTTAGGCCAAACTTTTAATTTTATCTACATATACTTTTAAAAAAGGGCAAAATGCAAAAATATCCTTGGGGTTTAGGTTAGTTGCAAACTAGCTAGTATCAAGATCAAGGCAGTTTATGTAAGCATGGAGAGCAAAAGAAGCAATATTCAACATTTATAGCAGAGGTTCAAGAAGAAATATCTGAAGTTCTTGTAGTTTAGTAACTATGTTTTTATCATAGTGAAATACGACCTGTAGTTTTTGGTTTTATTTTTTGTTATTAGTGTTGACATGTTAATAGGAAAGTAAGTCACACGTGAGAAAGGTTGTTATTCTATTATTAGACTTTACACCCTCTGTTATTTGTTCTTAGTGGAACCTAATGGTGTATATAAAGGCATAAACTAAATTAATACAATTCAATTTTTCAGTTTTTCCCAATTCTATTTCTCTCAAAGCTAGTCTCTTGAGATTTCAAATTTTCTTTTAATTTCATGAGATTTTCATATTCGTGAAATTGACCACAATGTTAAATTTTTTCCACTTGAGTGATGACTCGTCACATCTTGCATGTGACCACTTTTATCATAAAATTTTCAAAATTTTAAATAAAAATTATTCTTCAACAATAAAATAATTTGAAAAATAAAGTTGAATAAAAAATATATAAAATTTGTTAAAAAAGACATTGAAATTATGTTGCATTAAGATGAAAAACATCATATATATCCAATCTCTTGCAAATGGGATGAGCTTATATATGGTCCAGCTATTTAATCGGCATAGAATTGTAGTTGCTTCCAGGATTGTAGGTATTGCAAAGGTCTCCAAAAGCCTCTACTTGGGGAAGAGTTTTCAAAAGCTTTTGCAGGCCTGTTATTATTTGGTCGTTGCAATACAAGTTGCCACACCAGAAAAAGGAAATCTAAATTTAGAGACTTGAGAGATCATACCCAACTCTCTTTGAATGAATCTTATGGCGATTTTTACGGTGTTTTGCAGGCATCTCTCATTCTCTCTAGACAAATGGTTACTACTGCTTTAATCGACCTCTCAAGATATGAAGTTTGCATCTTAAAGCAACATTAATTCAATATTTTTTTTAAAAAAAAAAAAATTGATTTTATATACGTTTTATTAAATTCAATTTATAAATGAATATTTTATAATGAACAGGTGGAATTTTAATATAAGAATCAATTTCACAAATATAAATATGATAAGAAAAATTGAAATCCAAGAAGCTGCATGGCCCAAACCCCATTATAGTCTCTTTACATTTTGACCAAAAAAAATAAAAAGCTACCATACATATTATGGTTAAATAAATAAAACTCACAGCCAGAGCTTAGTCCAAACTTGGTTCGTCTCTAATTAAATTACCCTTCAAATATGTTTTATGTGGATCAAGCAGTCAACAATGAAGACGTCTTCAATTTTTTCTTTTTAGAAATAGTTTCAATCTATGGTATTTTTTTTTTTTTGATAGGTATGGTATTTTTTTTATTCAATAACAATAAATTTTATCGGTTGAGTTAACTGGAATTCACAACATTTTTTAATTTTTAAACAATTTTATCGTATCATATAATAATTATGTAGGAAACATTCAATATGATTGAAATTTTTCAACACTAATTATAGTTTAAGGCCAAAATTAATAGAAATAGCACCCCCACCTCTTTAAATTTACATCGTACATATGGTCATTTGTAATTGGTAATTCCAATTTTGCATGCTTGCACGTACGGATGTGGACGTCTTAATTTTCTTTATTAGCAAGAGAGGTTGGGAGATATTCAGGGGGACAAAAAAAAAAAAAAAAACCGCCAAACCAATAGCTACATTCACACGTCAAGCAAAAAATAAATTTAAAGAACAAGTACAGAGCAGTAATTACAAACGATATTCTCTCTGGTTATCAGATTTACATTGGCCGACGGTGTCATTTATGGAGGCAATTGAAACACATCACAACTTCATTCATATCAAATTTCAAGCTATTAACTAACAAAAGTGGGGGTATAATGTGAGACTGTTAAAACTAGTAAAGAGAGTCTCTTCTTTTTTTTTTGGAATTTGATTAAAAAAAAAAAAATGAAGCAAGGAGATTAATGTTGTGCTAGCTATTTATTGTAGCCTGGGTATAGAGGTGGAGGTGGTGAACTGTATTCAAAGCCGGACGATGGGGGAAGAACCAACTCTGGTGGTGGAGGTGAGAAAACTGGTGGTGGTGGTGAGTGAACTGGGGGTGGAGGGGAATGTACCGGTGGTGGCGGTGAGTGTGCTGGGGGAGGTGGTGAGTGAACTGGGGAACTGGTGGCGGCGGTGAGTGAACTGGTGGTGGAGGGGAATGGACTGGAGGTGGAGGAGAGTGGACTGGAGGTGGAGGTGATTTCACAGGTGGGGGTGGTGAGGGAGATGGGGGAGGAGGAGGTCGTTCTCTGATAATGGGTGAATTATCATAAGGATCAGGAGATGGTGCAGGAGACGGAGCTTGTGGTGGTGGTGGAGGTGAGTGTACTGGAGGTGGTGGTGGTGGTGGAGAGTGAACAGGAGGTGGAGGGGAATATACCGGTGGTGGTGGTGGGGAATGTACTGGCGGTGGGGGAGAGTGGACTGGTGGTGGTGGTGGGGAATGTACTGGTGGTGGTGGGGAGTGAACAGGAGGGGGAGGAGAATGGACTGGTGGTGGCGGTGAAGAATGGACTGGTGGTGGTGGTGGTGGTGGAGAGTGAACAGGAGGGGGAGGAGAATAGACTGGTGGTGGTGGTGGAGATGGAGGTGGTGGTGATGCTTTGGGAGGAGATGGCTTTGGTGTAGGAGGTGGTGATGAGGCTCCACACTCGGCCTTGCTGCAATTAACCGGTCGGTTCACCACAGGAGCACAGACTTTCGATGACTTTTGTTTTGGCCTATCTGGTAAGCAATTGCTTGTATCATCAAAAGTAATGTCCTTACTGGATTGAGGCTCACATTCTGGGGCCTCACCATTGAAGTAATTGTAGGAGAATGTGAAGTTCACCAAGTTAGGCAATCGGCAAATGCTCTCAGACACAAACCCTGTCAACATGTTGCCCGAAATGTCCAACTCTTCAACCTCGGAAAGCTCTTCGAATGTCTTTGGTAAGATTCCACTGAATTTGTTGGAACCAATGTCCAACACCGTCACATTTCCAAGCAATCCAATATCGGCAGGCAAACATCCTGAAAAATCATTGTTCAAGAATATAATCTCGTTCAATGTGCTAGCCATTTTTCCAATACTACTTGGAATGCAGCCCTTGAAATGATTATTGGCGACTACAATAACTGAGGCAGGAGAGTTTCCGAAATTATCAGGAATTGTGGATGCGAACCGATTATTGTTCAAGAATAGAGCATCAAATTCCTTGTCGAAGAGCCCATGAGGCAACTCTCCCTCGAAGTCATTGTACCTAACATCAAGGTACTTTAAATTTGGAATTGAAAGAACAACCTTAGGGAATGGACCTACAAACCGGTTGTTGCTGATATCAAGCTCGTGAAGAAGCGTAAGTCTATTGAAACTCTCAGGAACAATCCCACAAAACCTGTTGGAATTGATGTGGAACAAAGCAATTTCTGTCAATAAACCCAACTCCGCCGGAAGGTACCCAGCAATATCAGCTTGGTTCATATCGATGCCAGCCACAACAGTTTCTTTTGGTTCATCAAGAGACGTAGCACAAAATACACCATTGTAATCACAAACATTGGGACCAACCCAATTCCCTGTGGTGTTCAAAGGGTCTGAGTAGATTGCCTTTTTCCATGCTTGGAGTGCAATGTAGGCACGTCTAAGCCTAGGATTAGGAAATGTACATTTCAAATCAACCTGAAACTCATAGTCATCAGGTAAATCACCACCGTGAGGATGCAAACTTAAGAGTTGGCGGCGAGCAATGAAATTGACTTCTTTATTGGATAGCGCCGAAGAGAATGACGAGAATACAAGGAAGGAGAGCACTAAGCAGCAGCAGCAGCAGCCTAAGGCCTGCATTGTATAGAGGTTTTGAAGAGCGTCGCCACCTTGGAGAGACCCAAGGCTGCTTATAGAATCGTTTGGGTGGAGATGGTGAATGAAAATATGGTGTTATATTGAGGGAAATAACCAGATTGTATGGAAGATATATGAGAGGGTATGCAAGAATTTTCTGTGCCGTTTTAGCCAAGAAAAGAAATTGGTTTTCCTCAAGCACCACAGATTTGATGGGTTTGTTATAACTTTTTTTGGTATATTTTATCTGGAAAATGTCTCTAATTATGGGTGTTTTGGAAGCTTGGGTTTTAGCACTATAAGCTAATTTTGGATTTAAGTTTGTTAGATGACAGATTAGCAATGACCAAGTCTTCCTCAAAAAACCAAAAGAGACTTACTTAGCCCAATGGCTTTTTAGTGTTTTTACAAGGTAAGAGCTAGCTGGCGAGAGTCTTAAGAGATTAGACCGCGTTAAAGAGTCTTAACTTAAGACACGCCACGTGAAGCCTATATTTGAATTTCTTCATCAGAATTAGAAGAGTTGTCATTGAGCTTTGAGCATTAGATTGTAAATTAATATGCTGTATAATTTGATAAAAAGAAGCCTGTATTCACATCCTAATTTTTCATTTTTGGGTCTTAATAGTTAATAGCTAAAGAGTAGAAACATACATTTTGTAGCAATTCTCGTCTCTTCTCAAGTTCAATTTTAAGGTGCTCTTTGTTTACCCTTTTTTTGAAATCTATTTTGTTTATTTTGTTAGATATATCTTTTTAAACTTCGCCTTCTTATTTATATTTAACTCTTACCCCCATGTATTTTGTAAATAAAATTAGCAAACACATAACTATTAAGTTAAGGGTTGTTAAATTTTTGAGAAGATTAAGGGTTGTTAAGTTGGGATAAGGATCCTCATGAATTAGATTTTATTAAAGGCATGTTTGGTAGACTGTAATAGGTATGTAATGTAATAGTTATTCTTATGATTTAGCTATTTTTTAGTTTAGTTATGTTTTTATTACAAGAAATAATAATTCCTTATGAATAACTATTCTTTAAAATGAGGAATAACTATCTCTTTAAAAGGATTGTATATATATATATATATATTTTTGGAGAACAAAAAAAAAAGGGATATTAGCTATTCCTTACTAATGCAATAATTTTAAAACTTAATATATTTCTAAATAAACAAACTTTCCATATACATCTAACAATTATAAAAATAAAAAATCATAAAAAAATATATATCTCTCTTAAATTTAAAAATAAAATTTTTAAGGAGATATAATGTATGAGTAAGATATTTCCTAAAATAAATCTTAATTTACTCACAACCAAACTTATACATAGGTTTAGTTATTAAATTACAACAAATTTTATTCCAAGTAATAAAGATTACAATTTTTGTCGTAATTTTCATTTAGTGTACCAAACGTACCCTAAATGTATTTAAGAGTGTATATGTTGTTACGTCATTTAAAAAAAATTTAAAACACAAGTCACTTAACGGCTGTTAAGCTCATTACTATTTATATATTTGCAATTGTTGGCAAATAGGTCCCAAACCCCAGTATCTATAAGGGCAAAAACTATGTACAATTCCATAAATGATACATGCATCTTAAGTTTTTCAATTAAATTTATTCATATGATTACACTAACTAATGCAACATAAAGATGCTTATAGGTATTGCCAATAGTATAAGAAAAATAGTTTGATATTGTAAGATAGAGAAATCAAGAGGATCAAGTCGAGTCTAACCTATCCAGACTAGGATCCTCATTTTCTTTTTAATCCAAACTAAACTCAATTTGTATCTCAATTTTTAATAATTATGCATTCTATCATGATGAATTATATTTTAATAAATTTGGTTAAAATACACTTTCTAACCCTTGCTAGATTACATTTTTTTTTTTTTTTTTTTTGGTGGAGTTATCGAATTCTACCATTATGCATCTTGCAAATACTTTTTGCTAGAAAAAGGCCTCTTTTTGCTAATACTTTTTTATTTTTATTTTTTGGGATTTAGATGACATAATGAATTATATTTTAATATATTTTTATCATGCTACATTTTTCTATGGTATGTATTATCAATACGGTGTCTGAACGCTACCTTAATGCATCTTGCTAATACATTTTATTGGGAAAGATTACCTAAACTAAATGTGTAAGTTTATTATTACTATTATTTATTTATATATTTATTATTATTATGATAGGATTTAAAACTGATAATACTAGCTCGTTCCATGAAGATTGTTCATCAAATAAAGATAATAATTTTTATTTTATTTTATTTTATGTAGAAAAAAATTGAACCCAAAGCCCGTATCATAAGAAAAGATGACTAACACAACATGGCATAACTGCACAATTTAACATTATCAATCTATGTTAATGCAAATTAGGATAAGATACAAGAATGTCATAGAAGTAAAATGGTGTAATTTTGCTGGCTCTTGGTTTAAACTCAACCTTGGTGATTCCTCTCTTTGTAATCCATACTCAAGAGCTATTGAGATAGCTACTAGTATATTATACTCAAGAGCTATTGAGATAGCTACTAGTATATTACTGTGTAACTTCAGGCACTTAGAATGGGCCTCAGATTGTCTTGGTAGTCACACCTCTAGGTTGTTGAAATTGAGCTCAATGTTAGTATAATTGTAGATTTAGGTTTTTTTTTTGGGAGAGAGAGTTTAAACTTATAACATCCACTCTTGATAATAGCTCTTTATCATCAAATCAAAACACCAATCAGTTTTTGGTGTAAACGGAAATTGAACCCCAGTTTTTAATTAATGGTATGCGCTGATCTAATTCTAGAATTTATTCTTTGGTTATCAATTGTAAGGTGTTGTTAAGCAAAAGACCCCTTAGACTAAAGTTAGCCCAATTTAAAAAAGTTAATAAATGTACCGATCCTTTTGTAAGGGAAGGACTAGCCTTTCTTAGGATTTTTGTAGTTTTTGATTGTCCTCTGTCTCATGTGATGTTTCTCATGAATTTTGATTTAATAGTGAAGAATTAAGAAAGATACTCTTGTAGATTGTAATTTATGTTTAGTTTGGATGAATTTTATCTTTACTTAAAAATAATAATCTATATATATATAACCAAAAATGTTTTAATTTTTGTTTAACTTTTTAATATTTTGCTACATAAATTTTTTAGATCTTACAATTTTACACATCTTTATTGTCTCTCCCTCTCACTCCCTATCTCTCTCTCACACACACACATATATTAATGATTTTAAGTTATATTCTATATTTAATCCCGAATCAAAACTTTATCAAATTCTATTATATATTTAGACATTTCATTAAAATCTTATCATGTGATATTTTCTTTAAACCATAAAATAGATGCTTCCATAGGTGAAAATACAATTTTCATTCCTACATGTGTTTTATTTATTTAACAAAGCAATCCCATTAAAATTTAATATTTTGTTGAACTTTATCCTTACATAAGTTACTGATTAGCGACCACTAATGAGTGAGAAAAAACCCTTTCACCCAACACACACACATATATTAATGATTTTAAGTTATATTCTATATTTAATCCCGAATCAAAACTTTATCAAATTCTATTATATATTTAGACATTTCATTAAAATCTTATCATGTGATATTTTCTTTAAACCATAAAATAGATGCTTCCATAGGTGAAAATACAATTTTCATTCCTACATGTGTTTTATTTATTTAACAAAGCAATCCCATTAAAATTTAATATTTTGTTGAACTTTATCCTTACATAAGTTACTGATTAGCGACCACTAATGAGTGAGAAAAAACCCTTTCACCCATAGTTTTGTGGGGACACAAATGACCTGGGAGGAACAAAAATGGACCTCTCACACGTGCGAATCACACCTTCCAAATCTCACACGTGCAATCCTTCCTCTTTCCCAGTGCACCCACTGACATCTTCACCAAAGATCAACACAAACACAAACACAAACACATTTACATGACTGCACTCTGAAAAAACCCATGTTGTTTCGATTTGATAAAAAATCTCAAATGGAACAACACACCCACTTTCTCTTCCTCTAACTTGTCTTCTCTCTCTCTCTCTCTCTCTCTCTCTCTCTCAGAAGAAGAAAATCCCACACACTCTGTTTGGTTCCTCAGAAAATTTCACACAAACAAAGTCAAAACAAAAAAAAGTGGCTTCTGATGGATAAAGAAACTCGCCAGGAGATGCCAAATGCCAAACGCCCTCACTTCTTTGACGTTTACTCTGCCATTTTCAGCTCTCAAAGACTGGTATTTTTTTTTTTTTAATAAAAAAATTCTCAATTTTTTTATAAAAATTTGTTCTTTCTTTCATTATACATGTATGTGTTTTCAAATTTTTTTTTTTATTAGTTAGAGAAATTTAGGTTTAGTGAAAATATTTTACTGTTGATTTTGCATGTTAGTCTTGGACCCTAATTTGTGTATATTCTAATTTTACGCTAAAGCACTTTTAGTAATCCCTTGAAAAAAAAAAAGTACTTTTAGTAGTGATGATGGTGTTTGATTCATTACTAATGTTAATATTGATGGGATTTGACCCCTGCATTAGGCTGATTATAGTCTTAACTATGAATTTATTGTTAATGGTGTAATGTTAGTAGTAAATAGTTTTGGGCATTCCTTGAAAATAGTATCAGTTCTTTGGAATAGATAAAAAATAACTAAGATTCCAAAACTAGCCGTTGAACAATTTTAAGAAACAAAAATTTAAAGGGACCCATGAAAAGAAACTACAAAAGAGAAACGCTACATGCATCTGCAACATTTTCACATCGACCTAGGTGGCAAATTGTTACTGGATCTAATGTAGGCTCATCATTAACATCACTTTTTTACCCACTAGTAACAGCTTGCCGCCTAGGATTATTGTGAAATTGTTGTGAAAGTGTTGTCGATGTAGCATTTCTCACTACAAAATGTAGTTATTTAGTAGAGATAGAGACTTGCAGTAATAATGGAAGAATTAGTGAGGTAGTTATCAAAAAAATAATGGAAGAATTAGTAAGGCATTGTATAAGTGAGTGTCAATTGTGTAACAGTATAAAAGGCCCCTTTGGTTATACTCCCTCTGTCCTGTATTGTTGATCATGTTTTAAAAAACAAACCTTTTAAGATAAAATTGTTTTATGCATTGTCTTTTAAATTGAAATGTACAAGTTTCCAAAACTACCCTCCCTAATCTAAACTCTAGTGAAAGAGGAGGGGTATTGGGTTTTTAAATAAAGTGAAAGGCGAGTTAGGAAATTTATTTATTGACTTTTCAAAGAGAACTACATTTTGGGACATCCCGAAATGGAATAGAGGAATAACAATTTGGGACAAGGCTTGTGCGGCAAGACATCCCTCTATGTTTTCTCCTCATAAACTCTCAACTCTCAAAGCGTCCAAAGGTTTTCATTCTTGTTTTCACGTCTCTTCTTTTATTTTTATTTTTTTCTGTACCGATTGATTCTATTTGTTTTTATTTTATTTCATTTTGGTGAGTCAAGTGTTTGGTTATGCTACTACGCCTAATATTGCAATTTTGTGATTGAAAACTTAGCATTGTGATCATGGAATCTATCATTAGGCTATATTGAAGATTTTTGTTACATGTATTTATTCCATACTTGTAATTCTGCCTTTAGCTCTGAGTTTCCTCAGTTTCGTAGGATATTTCTCAGTGACAAGGCTTATACATTTTTATTTTTTTGACATGACCAATTGAGAGAGTCATCTAAATAGGTTACATGGCTATTGAATTTGTAACGTGATTGATGTTTTCTTTAAATTAGATGTTGGATGATGAAAAGAATCATTCGGATTCCCAATGATATGTATTTTTCCTAAATATGTGATATTCTGACCGGCTACTCCTGACAACATCTTATGTTATCATGTCTTTTTATTTATCAAAGAAAAAAGGGGACAGAGGGAGCATTAAGATTCTAAAAATAGAAAGATAAAGATTTGTGAAACATAAGAAATCTGGTTTGTCCTTGCAAATACCAGTTAGGTGTTTATTTCTTCAAATATGTTAGTCTAGTATCTGTTTGCTAAAATTTCAACTTAAAGTCTTTAGTTTGGTGGTCATCACATCGTTCTTTCTTCTTGAAGTATGTCTCTTTTGGTAGCTAAAACGAAAGAAAGAAGCTTCGGAAAAAAAAAAAAAAAATTTGAAAATAGAGCTACAATAGAATTTGTCTTGTACCATTGCAAATTTATGTCACCCATGTTGCATCTATTACAAACAGTTTAGAGCTTTTAGAAAGTAATAGCATTTTTAGAAAGCAATTGCATAATTCATTTTCTTCGATCAAAATTTATGGTCTATATTTATTTCCAAGTAATATGGCTTTGGCATGCCAGATAGCTTACTGCAGGATAGCAAATGAAGCAAGTTCCTAGGTAGACTAGTCAGTGAATTTAAAGACCGCTAGAAGTCTTTTATCCACGAGTTGCATCTAAAAGTATCCCGAATATGTAAACTTTGTTTGTATCTATATAAGGCATCCCCCAGATAATTCAAATTGAAGCCATTGGATGTCTGTCTCGAGCCTATATGACATTACCAATCAATAGAAATATTCTAACATTCCACCTTTGTCATATATTCCATACATCTGCTAAGAGATGCTGTGTTGATTAAATCTTGTTGGGAGTATAGTAGATTTATTATGATTATTTTTTATCAGTATTTGATGTTATTTGTATTGCACGGTTAGATGGTGACACAACTCAAATCTGTCACAGAAAATTCCAGTACGATTTGTAAGACACATGAAAGGCAGAACAGCTGGATTAGTGACATTGGAGGGTCCAAGTGGGAACACATGGCATGTGAAGCTAATTCAGCAGAATGATGATTTATTCCTCCATCAGGGATGGCCAGAATTTGTGATGGACCATTTCATAGAATCTGGGGATTTTTTGGTTTTCAGATATGATGGTGAGTTGCATTTCACTGTGCAAGTTTTTGATAAAAGTTCATGTGAGAAAGAGGCTGCATTTCATTCTGAGTGCAGTCAAGATCCTGGCGACCTTGGTAATAGTATGGGGCAGAAAAGAGAAAGAGATGAGGTTGCTTCCCCTTCAGATAAAATTTTTGAAGGCGTGCCAAAGAAATTGAGAGGTAGCTCATCTCAACTCCATCTAGGATGCACAGTCAAGAACCAAGAAGGCAAGGTGGACATGTATGATGGAGAGGTATGTAAGCATGAGGTGGTAGCTATGGCTAAAACATTGCAAGAAGCAATTTGTCCCGAAGAAACAAGGCACTGTGGTAGTACTTTGAGGAATTCTTCTATTGCCTCTCAATCAAAAGCTTCCAAGGAAAAGCAAGGTAATGAAACCAAATGTTCATTTATTGGGTTTTGAGGACAAGAATCCACCTTCTGCAGCAGAATTGGCAGTGCTTTAGGGACTACAGAATACTGCTACTTTTTCCATGTTTTTTGAGTAATCTTCTTGTAAAATAAGGCACAGAAGTCTATTATTTTCTTGTTAGATAAAAAATGTAAAGAATCAAATTTGCATAACATACTTTTATCTGTATAGAAAATGGTCTACATATGTTTCATACTCAAATTTTAACCATTTAGAAAAAAACTTTTTAAATTTATATGAATGTGGATAATTATTTTGATGGATATGGATATGATTCATGAAATTTTACATTCTTGCTTGCAGTGTTGGATATTGTTCAATTCAATACAAAGGCTTCTATCCAGAGTAGGAACGGAAAAGAAGATGATCTATACATGCATGGTAGAATTTGTTTGTCGATGTTGTCAGCACAAGAAGTAGCTCAATCATTTACTTCCTCTTTCCCCTATTTTGTGAGAATCATGAAAAGCTTCAATGTCAGTGGTTCGTATACTCTGGTAGGTTGTTTCTTCTGTTTTTCTCTTTTATATCTTTCAATTGAATCATCTTCTAATATAAGTTTTATGCCTTGTCCATCAAATTACCTCCATAATGCAGTATGCACATTATATTCTAAATCAAGGTTTAAAAGATTATATGGAGTGATATATCAGTAAATGTCTTTTCTTGGCCTTGTAATCTAATCTTATTCTTTTACCTATCAAAAAGTAGTCTTCTTCTTTTGCACCCACATGATGAAAACTCTACCTTGATTCTGATATTTTAGTGCAACTGCTGATCAATACAACCCATCTATCTTCTCTCGTCACATCATACTGAGAAACATACTAATTGTTGTATGGTGCTGCTCTCCTGTGGGAATTATAGTACTTCCAGGTTTAACTATTAAATCTGGCACAATTAAACCCTGGTACCCTTAAGCCCTATGTTATCGCAATGAATTTTGTCCTTGTTCAGATGTGGGTTTGGACAGCTTGTTTTTACAGAAATTCCTTTTTCTCTTGCATAGGCAACTTCCTTTGGCAGTTGTGGGTTAGGCAACTCAGGGTTATCATCAAGGGTTTTCTGATCATTCACTATGCTTACAGTTTATTGTTGTTTTCTTCTGCAAGCGGTCTGTTCATCAAAATTTTTTTCAAACTGCTTTTTGTCATGCAGAACATCCCATATAAATTTTCAATGGCACATCTTCCAAACAGCAAAATTAAGATTGTTCTTCAGAATTTGAAAGGAGAATGTTGGACTGTGAATTCTGTGCCCACTACAAGAGTGAATACAAGCCATACTCTATGTGGTGGATGGATAGCTTTTGTCCGTTGTAACGACATCAAGGTTGGAGATATCTGCATTTTTGAACTTGTACGTGAGTGTGAATTGCGTGTGCACATTCTTGGGGTTGGAAGGGAAGGGCTAGACTGCCAAAATGGAAAAGTAGCTTGTAGTAGGTCAAGTGGTGGTCGTGCACCCTCTTCACATAAAACTCTGAAAGTTTTGCCAAAGAAAACAAAGGGGAAATCTCCAAAAGCATCAAAGAGACGTCAAGAAGCGCCTTTCTCTATTGATGTAAGGAAACAATGTAGTGCATCAAAGACTTATACCAGAGCTCCAGTTGGCTCTCAGTCAAAAGCCGCCAACAAAAAGTTGGGTAATGTTTTTAACTATATTCTGTTTGAATTTGCAGTCAAGAATTGGTTTCAATAGAAGGATTAATGCCTTCACCATAGGTTTTGACTTCCACGTTCTCTTGGTCAATTGCTTGCAAGAATGGACCATAGTTGCTAACTATTTCTGGTCAGAAATTAAGCTTGTCGTTTTCATTATGTACTTGTAAATTGTAATCATATATATTAGTTTAGTGTATTTAGATTTTCACCGTGTTTAGAGCAGCACCAGTGTATCATATTGCTTGCAACCATAAACGGATAGAGTGTATCATATCTTCTACTTTTCATCTACAAGATTTGTTCAAAACACCTTCTTTTTTCCTTCCTATTCTAAATCAGTTTCCAAACTCTAAATGGATACAGTTCAGAGGAGAAAAGTCATCGAAGATGAAGTTGGCTCAAAAACTAAGGGCAGTATGAGAATGATGTTAGCACTTGATGAAGAAAGAGCAGCTCGATCTTTTTCTTCATCTTTTCCTAATTTTGTGAGGATCATGAAACAGTTCAACATCAGTGGTTCATATACTCTCGTGAGTCTTGTATATCCATGCTTGCACATTTCTTGTTATGTTTTCCTGAAAAAGGTTTTTGGCATCAATTCCCATTTACCGATTGGTTTATCTTGCAGAAAATTCCATACCAATTTTCAACAGCACATCTCCCTAACTGCAAAACAGAGATTGTGCTTCGAAATTTAAAAGGAAAATGTTGGACAGTGAATTCTGTCCCAGACTCAAAGGGGCGAATGGGCCATACCTTTTGTGGTGGGTGGATGGCCTTTGTTCGTGGGAATGATGTTAAGATTGGAGATATCTGCATTTTTGAACTCGTTGGCAAATGTGAAATGCTCGTGCATATATCTGGAAATGGTAAGAAAGGGCTTGACCATCAAAGTGGAGCAGATGATGACTTAGCTCTTGCGACATATACCAGCAATAAGCCTTCTTTATGATTGATGTAAAAAAGATTAACCTTTATGAAGTATATATATTATGGTCAGTGTTGCTTTGTGCACCTTTTTCTTTTAATTGGTGTGCATGTGCGATCTTAATTATCCCCATGCTATAGGGAAACAAAATCCAATCTTTAATGATCTTTTTAAATGTTAAAACCATCAACAGCTTGTTACTTTTGATTTCTATGTATTTTTCCTGAAAGTCCTAAGATACAATGTTGGAAAGTTTAGTTTACAGTGAAGGTCTAGTTTTGCACTTTAGGAGGTTCTTAGGTTCACCAATTTACTGTTCAGTTTGCAGAGGCCTGAACTCTTTTTGTGTAGGGTGATCCTTTTTTAGGCATAGACAAAATCAGATGAGGCAGATACTTGAAAATTTGAGCAAGTTTTGTTTTTTGGGTGGAGATTGTAGCTGATAAAAGAAGTAATTGTTGAGAAGTAATTACTCACTTAATACTCCTATAGCATATCAAGGTGGTATTTCTTCTTTCACATAAATGGTAAGTTCCACCAATTAAAATCATGGTAGAACTCACCATTTATGGAAGAGGAGGTATTGATATGCTTTGAGAGTATTGAATATATTTTTTCTTTTTTTCTTTTGAACCTTTAATTAGGTATACACAAGTTCGTTTCGCTATTGTATGTCTTTTGTCAATTCTTATCCAAGTATCTAGGAGGAAATATTGTGTTTGAATTATTAAGAAGATACAAGTGGATCTTGCTTTAAAAATGAAAAAATGAAATTGGTGTTTTAGCCTAGTAATAAAGACAATACTAATGGAACAAATGTCATATATTCAAATTTATATGTGTATATATGTGTGTGTATCAGTGTATGTATTGTATCCTTTGTGGATATGTAACATTTTCCTTTTTAGTAATACTTAAAACACCTTCCATAGTTCCATAGCCATTTTTGGGAAAGACTCAGTAATCAGATTTGTTGCGATTCCATTAATAACTAAAATTACAAATTAGGTTTTACTTAACAAATTTTGGTTTTAAATGAGTATTTAAGGGCTGTAACAAAAAAAATAATAATAATTAGAGCAATTTTTTTTCCTGCCTTAAAAAAAAAGGGTAACGTAATCTCCATTTGGAAAAAACATTTTTGCATCGAACCTATGATCTGCAATACTGGTTTCCAATTTCCAAGTGTGCTACTATGACAACACAAGACCATAACCACAAAAGCGATTTTTAGACGAGCAACATAACTTTTTTATGATTTTTTCCCCATAAATCAGTTTAGGAATATAGTAATTTTTATAATTATTAAAATAATTTATTATAACTAATCTATATATATATATATACACACACTGAAACCCCTAAAGTTCTCACAATTTTTCACTTTAGCACAATATTTAAATAAAATTATTTTAGTGAAACTCTATCTCTCTAACAAGTTCAACTTAAATTTAAACTAATCACTATCATTTTTTTTAAACAAAATTATTTTTGTTTAATCTAAACTTAACAAAAAGTGAAACTCTATCTTTCTAATAAATCCAACTTAAACTCAAACTCAAACATTGATAATTTATCTCCAAATTTGCAAGATTAGTCATGAACACTATAAAAGCAAAGCAAACCCCAATATCATATACTATATAATAAAAGTTGGGCTTTGAAACTGTGGTTGTGCCAAATGGCTTCACTAAATTGCAGAAATTTTTTTAGATTTTTTAAAATATATATATATATATATATGTAGGGTCTGTTTTTGTAGCCCAAAAGATATAGGTTTCCCCAGGCCCAACGAACCCAGAACAATGAATTTGTAGAGAGTGGATCGAAGGTATAGGCGCTCGCCGGCGTGCATGAAGCATGAACTACTTTAATTTTATTGAAAAATACTAAGAACAATTTACAACTGGGGAATGCTTCTCGGCCCATGGTTGAGGAGGTTTTTCCTTTCTTTCTCCCCCTGTTGATCATCTATTGGCCTCCCTTCTGACCGTCTGTCCCATCAGAGGTCATATCCGTGCTCAAGTGGCTCACCCTGATCGATGTCGCCCTGTCAAGGGGTTACATCCCCATTAATGCGGCCAGAAGGGTTAGGTGAGCATATTCAATGCCGAGGTGACAGTTCGCCCAGGGCTTACCCCTTCTCCGTACTTCTGTCGCCAACGCATGGCATCGGGCCCTTTTCCTCATCGGATATTCAAGGAGTCCTATGGTGGGGGCGATCCTCGTGTTTTTCCGAGGTCTCAAACGACCGAGGATAGGGTCATCCTTGGACCCATCATGCGTCCTCGGCGTGGGCCATTTGGGCCTAGGTTGAGGTGGGCCAAGGCTACCCGATTTTTTGGCCCCACAATAACCCCTCAAAATCTTGCTGCACGCATCCTCGGGCGGGGAGAAGGATTTTGACATCTTCGACCTTACCCCCCCCCCCACCAGTACTGGGGTCTATTCATCTGCCCAAGGCACGTCGCTGACATTTCGGAGCACGTAACGTGCCCATCATTAAATTCAGGCGGCTCTGTGCTCCCCACATCTAATGAGGCGTTATCCATCCAACGGTGGAGGTCTGTCTCGCATTTATGGGCGGGAAAACCCGCATGGCTCCTCGATTTGAGGTATAAATACCCGTATGAACCGCTTCTTCTTGTTCCTCATTTGTAATCAAGAATATTCGTGCGCCCCTCCTGAGTTCAGCCACACTCTCATTAGCACCTCCAGCACAAAAGCCTGTCCGAGGAGCTCTTCCTCTTTTTAGTAAGTCGCTCTATCCCTCTCTGAGCTCTTTCTCTACTCTTTCTTCTACTTCGCCTGTTCTTCCTTAGTTCTTTTAGGTGTCAACCGGGATGGGTAGGTTTAAGAAATACGTCGATATTGAGGAGGCGATGGAGAAATTCATCACCGACTACCGAATTCCCGGCAATGTAGGTCTGAGATATTGTAAGGACGGGGATTGGCGCATACACAGACAGGAGGGCGAGGTGGTAATTCCCATTGTCGCCTTCCTTGAAGGGGGGATGACGATCCCATGGGGCCGGTGATGAGGGATTACCTCACGCACTTTCGGTTAGCCCCCACCCAGTGTGGGATAAACGTCTTTAGGATTCTGGGCTGTGTGGACGCCCTGAACGAGAAGATGGGGCTGAGGTTGACCCACCACGATGTGAACTGGTGTTACAACCTTCAGCTTCTTAAGGGCAAGTCGTATTACCTGAAGACGAGAGACGACAGGGTGCGGTTCATTCAGTGCCTCCCCGAGTCCAGCAAGGGGTTCAACAAGGATTTCCTCATCGTGTCAGGGGAGTGGCACGATGGCCTTCACTGCCCAACAACAGAGGGAATACCAGGTGGGGCAGTGGGAAACAGGAGGGGTTTCAAGTTCTCGTCTTTTTTCTTCCCCCTTTTTCTTTTTTACTAACGCGGTGGTGCTTTTCGTTTGCAGACCCGCACGCTTTTGAGCGTCACTTCCATCTGGTCAACCGGAAAGATTTGCAAAAGGTGCTGAGGGTGTCGGTGTATATAAACGAGGACGACAATCAGGTTAGGGCCGCCCATATAATTTTGGGGTATAAACCTACCCAGAAATCGTTCCCAGTTCCAAAGCACGTCATCCGAGCCAATAATCCTTAGCTTCAGAGGATTACTGTGACCGAGGACGGATTTTCGTTCCCCGAGGAGCCCTCCAACCAGGAAGCTGTCACACTAGCCGTCCCCTCCTCTTCCCAACCGTTCGCCGAGGCCGCCGAGGAAGCTCTAGAGGGGGAAGGGGACGCGTTTGATGTTTTCGCTCAGCTTGATCAGTCCGAGGACCCTCTCGGGAACTTGGGTGATCCCAATTTGACCGAAACAGACTTCCTTGCTTCAAAAGCCCCTCCTCGGCCGACAATGGGTTACAAGAGGAAACCCACCACCAACTTGCTGGACCTGATTGAGGGCCAGCCGGGGGAGTCCTAACAGAAACTTCCCACTCCACCTTCGAAGACTAGGTCGACTTTCGTTCGGCAGAAGCTCCCTCCTTCTCCTTCTCAGGCGCGCTTACCCTCTGGGTCCGTGCCTGCCGGCCCCAAGAAGAAGAAGGATAAGGGTAAAAGGCCTGTGGAGGATAAGACGGTGTCCATGCAGGAGGAGGACACTACTCTGCGGCCGTCCAAGCAGCTCAAAATAGGCTACAAGGGCCAGGAGAGGCGGGTAGTCGATACCACCTCTTCCGAGGCCCAGGCCTAGCTCCCAGCCCCGATGCTCCATGGAGAGCCCTTGAAGGATAACGCCTCCCTCAGGGACTTCAATGAGGGCGAAGGTGCGCGCGTAGCCGACGCGCTAGAGAGGAGCCTGCTGCTCCCGGCAGACATGGCCGAGCTTAACTCTTTGACGAGCGAACAGGTCTTCCTCAGCCTCAAGCGATATGTGGGGATGGTAAGGGCTACAACCTCGACTCTTCTCCCACTCTTTTTCTTTTATTGGACTTATAGCACATTGGTTATTATGGCAGGCTGTCCAATCTATCTTTATGTTAGAGGGGGCGGCAAACGACCAGAAGGAGGCCCTCAAACGGGAGCGTGATTGGCGCTTCCGGGCCACCGGGGCTCTGAAGAATTCCGAGGCTGACCTCGCCAAGGCCCGAGAGGATTTGAAGGCGGTGACTAGGGAGCGGGACAGTGCACTGTCTGGTCTTAAGGGCGCCCAAGCCTAGGCCAAGGAGCAGACAAGGCGCCTAGGTGAGGCGGAGGATCAACTGCAGACCGCGAGGGATCTGATCGCAGATCTGCGGGCTAAGGTGACAACGGCCGAGGGGCCCCAGAGGGTGGCCGAATGGGCCAGAGACCAGGCTCGGCGGGCTAAGGACGAGGCGGACCATGGAAGGGAGATGGCCCTGAGTGCCAAGGAGGAGGCTGAGACTGCAGCCTACGCTGATGGGGTGGCTGCGGTAGAGGCCCTTTACAAAGCTCAAGTCCCGGGGGTGTGTAGGCAATACTGTTCCCAGTTCTGGGCTGAGGCCCTCAAACAAGCTGGGGTGGAGGCCACGTCCGACCTATGGAAGGCAGAGAGCGTGTATTACCCCCCCGCTATCCGCGAGGCCACCCCTGATGGCGCTAAGGCCGGGGAGATTGTTGAGGAGGTGGGGGCTGCTGAACTAGGGGAGCACTCGAGCGAGGAGGTGCCCCAAGAGATAGTGGAGATCCCTTCCGACGATCAAACCCCCGCCACCGAGGAAGTAGCTGTTCTCATCGCACCTTTGCAGGCCGTCCCCTCGGGCCAGGGCTCGGAGGGGTCAGGGGTTGCCCCTGTCCAACCTGAGCAAAAAGAGTAGACTCCTCGGCGTCTCGGCTCGTCCTACTTTCACGTTGTTTCATTTCATTTTATTGTGCTTCTCCTATATGTACTGTGACTCTTGCCATGCAACTTTTATGGACCCGTTATTGTAATGCGAATTTAATTTCCCTTTCTATTTATTTCAATTACTTATTTGTGTATACGTTGCCTGCTTTTCTTTTTTTCCTTTGATCTGCACGATTTTAGCTTGAATTGTATGTCGGCCAATTGCGCCAGTAACGATGATAAGGAGAGAGAACGTATGCATGGGCAGCTCTCTTGCGTCTCAAGGGCTAGGTGGGGCTCGATCCTTTCCTAACTTGGGATATTTTGTAGTTAGTCTCCTTGTAGGCCTGAGTCCGAGGACCATGCAATGCCCCTATTCTGTTCAGCACCCAGGTATAGTTGAGCAGTTAGTTTCCCTATAGGCTTGAGTCCGAGGACCATGCAACGCCTTAGTTCTGTCTAACGCTTCCATTTCACTGTAAGTATCTAGTTTCCCCATGGGTTTGAGTCCGAGGACCATGCAATACCCTGGTTCTGTCTAACGCTTCCATTTCTCTGTAAGTATCTAGTTTCCCCATAGGTTTGAGTCCAAGGACCATGCAATACATTGGTTCTGTCTAGTACCCAAGTATAGCAGTGCGGTTAGTTTCCCCATAGGCTTAAGTCCGAGGACCATGCAATGCCTTGGTTCTGTTTAACGCTTCCATTTCTCTGTAAGTATCTAGTTTCCCCATAGGTTTGAGTCCGAGGACCATGCAATACCTTGGTTCTGTCTAGTACCCAAGTCTAGCTGAGCAGTTAGTTTCCCCATAGGCTTGAGTCCGAGGACCATGCAATGCCTTGGTTCTGTCTAACGCTTCCATTTCTCTGTAAGTATCTAGTTTCCCCATAGGTTTGAGTCCGAGGACCATGCAATACCTTGGTTCTGTCTAGTACCCAATGAGTCCGAGGACCATGCAATGCCTTGGTTCTGTCTAACGCTTCCATTTCTCTGTAAGTATCTAGTTTCCCCATAGGTTTGAGTCCGAGGACCATGCAATACCTTGGTTCTGTCTAGTACCCAGGTATAGCAGTGCGGTTAGTTTCCCCATAGGCTTGAGTCCGAGGACCATGCAATGCCTTGGTTCTGTCTAACGCTTCCATTTCTCTGTAAGTATCTAGTTTTCCCATAGGTTTGAGTCCGAGGACCATGCAATACATTGGTTCTGTCTAGTACCCAGGTATTGCAGTGCGGTTAGTTTCCCCATAGGCTTAAGTCCGAGGACCATGCAATGCCTTGGTTCTGTCTAACGCTTCCATTTCTCTTTATGAAGGGGTTTGTCCTCGGAACGCTTTATTGGAGACGATTCCTCCTTGGGTCGAACTATGATCTTACATGTGGCGCTGACCTCGCCTCCAGCTCGAGTCCCCATCTTTTTCATTTACAAGGCGTCCCTTGGCCGTTCGCGCTCCACGCTTGACGTTTCGGTGCGCGAGACGCGCCTTCATTAATGTCCTCGTGAATTAACACAAATCCAGCGGTTTACGGTCCCCTTGGAATTTGGTAGTTTTGTGATTAGCACTGCTGATAATTCTCTCTTCGAATTCTGTGTGGATTAATTCCCACCGGTCTTCATTCTTTATATAAGGCTTTCCGGGGGGGATGGTTTCTCCATACTCCATGAACTTCTCAACACAAACAGAAAACACGCCCTTTCAGCTCCCCAAGCCCCTTTAATAACCTCGCCAAAATTGTGACCGGAGTTAGCAGATATAGGGTGGCTTTGGGCGGGTGTGAGGACATCCGTGCCAAGAGCCGTTGTGATCGCAGCCCCCACTATGTTTCCGGCGCGGCAGAGTTTAGGCGTAACCCCGATGGTGCCATGCACGGTGGCTCGGAGGGATGTCGTTGAAGTACCTAATGTCCCTCCCTGGAGTGCACCCCCGACGGCGGAGACACGCGACCACATGTCATGGACGGTGCCCAAGTGTTGCTGTCTCCAACGGCCAACGCTCGTGAGGATTGGAAAGAATCAAGGGAACATCACGGGAGAGGGCGTCCCGGTGCCCCTGCATCTGCTCCTCGCTTTGTTCAAGCTCCGCCGCACTGAGAAAGGAGTAGTTGGTGGCAAGGAGTTGTTGGTGGCCTTGAAGCAAGCCAGCCTCAGCCCCCTTCCCTCATTCTATTGTCAAGCTCTCCCATTCTCTTGATGCCAATAAGAGCACGGGTTGACACTTCCCTCTAGCTAGTTTTAGGACGAGTCTACCTGGGCCTCTGTTTGTAGGATTAGCTTGTAAGAGTAGTGCTTTAAAGCACGCCTGCCTAAGCCTCTGTTTGTACATTGTAATTTTTTTGTTTAATAAAGTAATGTGCAGCTTCTTTCCGTTTCTGTCGAATCTTCTGTTTCGAACTTTCATTTTTCTACAATGTTTGTTTGGTGGTTCTTTTTTTTTTTTTTTTGTATCACCACCAATCTTCGGTAGAATGATTACTTAGAACGATCGTCTGTTGCACCGGTCAGCGCACTAATCCTTCCCACAGACGGCGCCAATTGTAGGGTCTGTTTTTGTAGCCCAAAAGATATGGGTTTCCCCAGGCCCAACGAACCCAGAACAATGAATTTGTAGAGAGTGGATCGAAGGTTTAGGCGCTCGCCGGCGTACATGAAGTATGAACTACTTTCCTTTTATTGAAAAATACTAAGAACAATTTACAACTGGGGGATGCTCCTCGGCCCATGGCCGAAGAGGTTTTTCCTTTCTTTCTCCCCCTGTTGATCATCTATTGGCCTCTCTTCTGACTGTCTGTCCCATCAGAGGTCATATCCGTGCTCAAGTGGCTCACCTTGATCGATGTCACCCTGTCAAGGGGTTACATCCCCATTAATGCGGTCAGAAGGGTTAGGTGAGCGTATTCAATGCCGAGGTGACAGTTCGCTCAGGGCTTGCCCCTTCTCCGTACTTCTGTCGTCGACGCATAGCATTGGGCCCTTCTCCTCCTCGGATATTCAAGGAGTCCTGTGGTGGGGGCGGTCCTCGTGTTTTTCCGAGGTCTCGAACGACCGAGGATAGGGTCATCCTCGGACCCATCATGCGTCCTCGGCGTGGGCCATTTGGGCCTGGGTTGAGGTGGGCCAAGACTACCCGATTTTCTGGCCCCACAATATATATATATATATATTTTTTTTTTTTGTCATTATCTTCTTCTCCTATAATTTCTAAGTTGATAAAAATTTTAATTTGATTACAATCCAAATTCTTCATATTACAATCCTCTAAGTTGATAAAAATTTTAATTTGATTGCAATTCAAATTCTTTATCTAATCATTTTATTATTATAATTTACAAGTCGATGAAAAATCAAGAAAAATTTACATTACAAAGATGTATATAACAATCCTAACCTTTTCTAGGTTATTGAAATCAACAAAATTGTACAACTTTTTATCAAAAAAGTATACTTCAAATACTCACCTCAAGGATTTAGGTTACACAATAAATTTTTAATTAATAATCCTTTTATTACTAATTTGTTTTGAATTTTGGTTTCATATTAATTATTCATATCAACATTAATTATTTTTAAAAACAACCATAGTACGGGTATACAACAACTAATAGTCTAATATCAACGTATAATTTTATTTTTTATTTTTTAAAAACACCTCATGGATAAACACAAAATTATAATTATTCTTATCAACTTTTTTCTTTATATCTCTATCAATTTTTTAGATAAATACAAAAAAAAAAAACTTAGTTTCTGTTATCTTTTGTTTTTTTTCCTTCACTCTTTTTACTAACATTGCACGTATATTAGACTTCATTCTCTCAATTTCTTCTCCATAACTTTTTTTTTTTTTTTTTTTTATACAAACTTCTCTTGACCTACAAATAAGTATTTGACTTTTAAGTTAATTAATGAATACAAATTGTGTGAAATTAAGGTATTATAAAAAATGTGTGTGTATATATATATTTATTGAGCTTTAAGGTTCAATTAATCACCAACGTATATTTAAATAGAAAAACCTTGAATTTAATAATTAAAAACTATCCAAAACAATAATTGAAATAATATTTAAGTGAAACCTCAATTCAATAATTAAGAACAATCTAAATTACTTAACATTTAAAATAATGACAAATTTTGCAAAAAAAATTAATGTCAAATTCAAAAAAAAAATTATATATATATGATGGGTATTAATATTGTTGCAATTTAAGATGCATTAGACCTTCTGATTTACTGTAGTATATGTTGTTTCAATTTAAGATACATTTGACAACTTCTTTTAGTGGAGTAATTTAAAAATAAGAAGAATTAGATTACACTATGTCTAAGTTGCTGCAATTTAAGATGCATTAGACTTTTTTATGTAAATTTTTTCTTTAAATCTAAAAATCTAAAAAATTTTCTGCAATTTGGTACCGCTACGATGTCTAAGCCAATGCATTCTAAAAACAAACATATTTATTGCACTATTTTAATAAGTTATTACTTATATATATATATATATATAACAGTAAATATGTTTATATCATGAATAAGATATATTGTTTTCTTAGATATAATTTTGAAATTGTTTTTTAAAACTAATAAAATTGAATAGTCAGCCAGCCTGGTTCTTTAATTTTACTATTTCTCTTTTTCTTTTTCTTTTTTCTTTTTCTCTCAAAATTTTCCTTTAATTTGTATTCATGGAATAATATATGTTACCGATTAAAACTCTTAAAATACATATTGATAATCCCAGTGAAATACCATATCAAACCCTAAAAAACAAAATAACTATCATAAACTTTATCAAAAAACACATGCAATAAAATCAATGCCTTACAAAGAATAAGAAAATTAAATACAAAAAATTGTTAATTCAAGAACCTGGTTTCAAATTATTGGGGAACATCCCTAGCCATATGTGTACATCGTTTTCATCTTTAGCAAATCTAGTTGGTTTGTTTGTTGCCTCAAGAACATAAAATATATATATATATATATATATATTAAAGCTAAGCAATTTTTCACATAAAGAAAAAGAGATTGAAAGATTAAACTTGCTTAATTATTCAAGAAGATTAAACCAACCAGATATGATAAAGACCAAATAAAAAGTAACTTAAACAATGCATTGAAAATAGAGTAATATAAATCAAAAAAGTAACTTAAATGAAGCTTCGGAAAGAAAGAAATTTAAATCAATACATAAACTCAAAGTTACAGAGAAGTTTGTATANGAGGAAGAGAGAGATATATAAGAAATGTGAGCAAAATGTAAATGGAGGGAGGAAAAAAAGTAAAGGGAAGAAAAAATCTCCTTGGCCCCATGGCCGAGGAGCATCCCCAGTTGTAAACTGTTCTTAGTATTTTTCAATAAAAGGAAAGTAGTTCATGCTTCATGCACGCCGGCGAGCGCCTAAACCTTCGATCCACTCTCTACAAATTCATTGTTCTGGGTTCGTTGGGCCTTTAACCCACATTCTTTGGGCTTGGGCTACAAAAACAGACCCTACAAATGAGTATTTGACTTTTAAGTTAATTAATGAATACAAATTGTGTGAAATTAAGGTATTATAAAATATGTGTGTGTATATATATATTTATTGAGCTTTAAGGTTCAATTAATCACCAACGTATATTTAAATAGAAAAACCTTGAATTTAATAATTAAAAACTATCCAAAACAATAATTGAAATAATATTTAAGTGAAACCTCAATTCAATAATTAAGAACAATCTAAATTACTTAACATTTAAAATAATGACAAATTTTGCAAAAAAAATTAATGTCAAATTCAAAAAAAAAATTATATATATATGATGGGTATTAATATTGTTGCAATTTAAGATGCATTAGACCTTCTGATTTACTGTAGTATATGTTGTTTCAATTTAAGATACATTTGACAACTTCTTTTAGTGGAGTAATTAAAAATAAGAAGAATTAGATTACACTATGTCTAAGTTGCTGCAATTTAAGATGCATTAGACTTTTTTATGTAAATTTTTTCTTTAAATCTAAAAATCTAAAAAATTTTCTGCAATTTGGTACCGCTACGATGTCTAAGCCAATGCATTCTAAAAACAAACATATTTATTGCACTATTTTAATAAGTTATTACTTATATATATATATATATATAACAGTAAATATGTTTATATCATGAATAAGATATATTGTTTTCTTAGATATAATTTTGAAATTGTTTTTTAAAACTAATAAAATTGAATAGTCAGCCAGCCTGGTTCTTTAATTTTACTATTTCTCTTTTTTCTTTTTCTTTTTTCTTTTTCTCTCAAAATTTTCCTTTAATTTGTATTCATGGAATAATATATGTTACCGATTAAAACTCTTAAAATACATATTGATAATCCCAGTGAAATACCATATCAAACCCTAAAAAACAAAATAACTATCATAAACTTTATCAAAAAACACATGCAATAAAATCAATGCCTTACAAAGAATAAGAATTTGTTAAAACAAAAAATTCTCTTAGCCTTGGAACCCACTTTCTCTCTTCCTCCTCCTGTTGATCATCTATTGGCCTTCCTCCTGACCGTCCGTCCCATCAGAGGCCATATCCATGCTCCAGTGGTTCGCCCTGATCGATGTTGCTCTGTCAAGGGGTTACATTCTCATTAATGCGGCCAGAAGGGTTAGGTGAGCGTATTCAATGCCGAGGTGACAGTTCGCCCAGGGCTTGCCCCTTCTTCGTACTTCTGTTGCCAACGCGTGGCACTAGGTCCTCTCCTCCTCGGATATTCCAGGAGTCCTTTGGTGGGGCGGTCCTCGTGTTTTTCCCAGGTCTCGGACGACTGAGGACAGGGTCGTCCTCGGCGTGGGCCATTTGGGCCTGGTTTGAAGTGGGCAGAGGCTACCCGATTTTCTGGCCCCACATCATTTGTTTTCATTATCTATTCTATTATCTAATTTTAAGTAAATTATTAAATAAAAACTATTTACATATGAATTTTGATTAAGCAGTGCATCGCATGAGCATAATACTAGTATTTTTTTTAAAGCCAAGTAGAGGTTTGAGCTATTTTTATGTTATTTTCTTCTCCTCTACTTTGTTAAAAAAAAAAAAATTATTTTATGGATTTTCATGTCTTTTTTAAAAAATAATTTTCGTACATGAACTACCAAACTCTTTTTAGCCCTTTTTTACAAGATAAAAAAATTTGCAATAATTGAAATTATTTTTTCGAATGTAACCCATATTTTTCATATATTTCTCTATTGTTTAGTCATACAATATATTTTGTTTTGTTTTAATAATTACTAAGCAGTGAATCAATTGATTCTTTAATATTTTTTGGTCTTTCAAAAGTTTTAATATCTAAATTTTTGAGTTTTTTTTTTTTTTTTTCAGTATCTAAAACTGTCTAACAAATTTTTTGTAAACCATTGCGCATTCAAGTAATAACTTCTTCATCAAATTGTAACATAAATTGAAGTCATACAAAAGCAAATCATATAATGATATAGTTGCTTTAATTTTTTATAAAATTATTTTAATTTATCTCACAAATAAGTAAATTTTCGTGTATAGTACATGTTAGTAACTAATATTAATAATAGATAATCTTATTTCAATAACAATTTACCAAGTCAACAATGATTAAAAAAAAAAAAAGGTGAAATTATTATATTACTAGTATTATTATTATTATTATTATTATTATTATTATTATCACTACATGCAAAAAATTGTACACATTATCGTCTTGTTTGCTGACAGACATTTTCTTCTCTGTTCAATTTTGTACACCATAATAAATAGTACTTACCATCTCTAGTGTTCTCCAACAGTAGCCTCGGGTAGAGTTTAGTCTTTTCACATAGATAATGGAGATTTGTGTCAGTTTCACCCTCTGTCCTTTTTTTACTTGGGTCCTGTTAACGTGTAATGTGTGGACTTAGTGAACACATAATTATTTATTTTTAAAAAATTTATAAAAAATTAAAAAATTATAAAGCCAGTAAATTATTTTTTTATTTTTTATAAAAGTTTATTAAAATGTTTACTATATTCACTTTTTTTTATAAAATTTTTTTAAAATAATTTATTAATGGTCCGTTATGTGCCCTAGGGCAGGTAATTAAATTTTTTATTTTTAAAAATATTTTTTAAAGAATTAAAAAAATATTATTATTTTTTTAATTTTAAATTTTTTTTTTGAAAAATAAAAATTAATGTGTATCTTAAAGACACACATTAGTAAAATTCATTTATTAATGTATGTCCTGATGGTAAATATCAGTAAAAATCTATTTTTACTTTTACTGCCCGTCAAAGTTTCATATCGTCATTTTACTATTCAAGTCTTGCACTGTACATGGTTCCCTGCAGCTGCCTCGGATATCTCTCTGATCAATTAAGGATTCTCCCTTTTGTCTCTCTCTCTGTACTTGTAAAGTTGGTTCCTTCCACTTGTTGCAAAACAGTCTTCAATTTTTGAGGTAGTTGTTGCTTCTATCTGCTCAGTAAAAATTGCTTTTGTTCTTTAGTGGGTCTAATCTTCTTTCAATATCAAGCGCAACTTTGTGTTTAAAAGTGTTGTCTTTGGTTTATTTACTGTTAAATCTTACTTTTGTCTTCTTTCATTGATTTTTTGACTTCAGAACCGTTGTTCAGTGGAAATGGGAGATGCATGCAAAGATTGGAGCAAATGGGCAGAGGACATTTATTGGACCCATTTCCAAACCTTTCACTTCTATCAGTTTCTCCTCAGTGGTTTTGATCGCCGGCTTGTAAGTTTAAGGACTCTCTTTTTCCTTTTAGGATCTATTGAATTTCATGTTTATGAGAAGTTTGAAAACACTAAAAGGTGGTAGCTTTGCATGGTCGTTAAAAAAGTTCTTGAACATGCCTTTTAGAATGTTTAAAAGCTCAAAAATTCCTGTTTATTTTAGCTAAATAACCTCTTTATTTTTATTTTTATTTTTAGCATTTTCACTTTTCAAAATACTCATTTTATATTATTTATTTTACACCACATTTTATTAAAATATCAAATTTTGTTGATTTTTTAAAATATTTATCTTTTTTCACATGCCGCAATCCATTCTCTTCTTTCATCCTCAAATTAAATGCAAAATAAACAGGATTAGTATAAATTTACACTATTAGTAAACTATGCATTTTTACACAACTTTGCATGGCCACATAAGTGATTTTGCGGTCTGCTAAAATGTGATACCTTTTTTATTAGAATGCAAAATGTCCTTTCTTTTACATGGAAGAAGCGGAAGCTTTGGGTTTCTCTGCTTCTTCTTACATGTTCTTGTGGAGTAAGAGAAAACTATATTGGTAGCATTTTGTTTAGATGTGTTGTGTAAATTTATATTTTTGAGAAGAAAAAAAGGGGAGGGGGTGCTTGAAATCCAAGAATTTCAGACCAAGGCAACTAATAATGGAAATGTTGCACAATTTTTTTTAATAAAAAAAAATCATGAAATTTACATTACAATTTCATAAGAAAAGAAAAAACTTATGACTTTTAGTGTTCATCCCCTTTTTAAATGTACTTTGGTAACTCCTGGCAACTGAAGTTGATCTCATTCGAAGTTAGAACTATATTAGTATTTTCTGTCACAGAACCACTCCATTTGCTTAGGAAATGGACAAAGGCCAATTCATGGTGAAGATTTTCTTTCACAAAATCCTAAGGTGCATGTGGCAGTATATCATTTAAAATCAGTTATCATTCGAATGCAAATCTTCAGTCCCACTTTTTGTGTATCACTTTATACTCCACGGGTCACAACTTATCACATGGTCTTTTTTCTTTCTTTATAAACAAACCAAAGTTTAAAATGGCAAAAAAAAAAAAAAAAAAAAAATCAAATATATGGCATTTTGTGATTGGTGGAGCATAACAATAAGTGGGACAAAGGATTTTTGCCATTCTTTCAGAAAATGGATCAGCCAGATGATACTTTAAATGATGTGGCCAGTGGCATTATAGGATTGTGAAAGAAAAAAAACTAAAAAAGTTATTTTGTGAACTGGTCACTCTCTATTAGTCTATTTCATAAAGAGAGAATCCTAATTCAAAACTAAGGGGGTTTGTTCCCATTGATGGTGAACATGTTGTCAAGGAGTATTGATTTACATTTTAGTGAATAGTGAGTGACGATGCTATTCTTTGCTTTGATAGATGGATTTTGTAGAGGTTATATCTTGCTGTGAATGTTTGTCATTTTGGTCAATTATAAGATGTAGCTTTTTGTTCTTGCAACACTTGACCCCTCTCTTGCATCTTTGTCCTCAATTGTCTAGTTTGCTCATGTTTGCGTTGACATTGCAGGTCATCCCCAAAACATTTTCTGACAATTTGAAAAAGAAGCTGCCTCAAAGTGCAACTCTTAAAGGTCCTAGTGGTTTAACATGGGATGTAGAATTGACGACTAATGATGATACAATGTTCTTTAACCATGGTTGGCAAAAATTTGTGAAGGATCATTCTTTGGAAGAGACTGATTTGTTGGTCTTTAGGTACAATGGTTGGTCACAGTTTGACGTTTTAATCTTCGATGGAAAGAACTTGTGTGAGAAGGGGGCTTCGTATTTTGTCAGAAAATGTGGGCAAACTGAACATGACAACAGATGCTCGACTAAGAAAAGATTAAGGGAAGGTTCTATGGATGATGTTCACACCCCTTTGGATGTTGATGCTGGATGCACCTCACCAGTGAACTCTATGGGTGATGACAGTGTCACAGTGCCTTCTGAACAATTTATCAACTCCCTGGTTGCTAATAAAAGGACCCGACAGAGTGCTAGGCATGTTGGGAGCAAGAAACCTGCTACTAATGGAGAGGGAGTGAAGTCCAATCCAAGTGATGGTAACCTTCTTAACATATGATCTTAATATTATTTATTTATTTATTTATTTATTTTTTTTTTAAGAAGGAATTACTCCTCTAGGTTTTACCATTTTTCTTAGCTGCATATGGCTATTATAGTACCTTGCCAGTTGCCATTCTAGAAACACAGAATCATGTAATCCAAGGATATACTGGTTTGATTGAAATATTTCATTTATGAATGATTCAGATGCTGCAGATTCACCCACCAACAAGAATGGGGCCCAAGTCCAGCAATTTGCGTCAAATAGAAGGCCAGTAACTGAAGATGAGATCAAGAGTGCCTTGGTTTTGGCCCAAGCAGCATCAAGTGATGACACTTTTCAAGTAGTTATGCGACCCACACATGTATACAAGAGACACTTTTTGGTAAATGATCTCTATCACCAGCTTTGATTGTATAATGAATCTTTTCTATATGTTTAATTTTGTCCCCTTTTATATTGCTTCTACATTATCAGCTTCTAAACAGACTCACTTAAAATGGATGTACTTGTTGGTGATTGAATTCCTGTCTTGGATTTAAATGAACCTTCTTTTAATTATTTTCCCTCCTATTAATTGTGCTTGTTTTATTGCTTGATCAGTGGATCCCTGCCGAATGGGTGATGAATCATCCCTTAAAGGAAAACCAAGAAATCTATCTACGTTTTAACGAGGGTACATGGCAGGCCAAATATTTTTATAATCGAGGTCGGGGTAACGGAGGCATTACTAGTGGGTGGAAACATTTTGTTCTAGACAACAACCTGGAGGAATTTGATGTCTGCCTGTTCAAGCCTGCTGATCGAATGGACGGCTCTTTTGTCCTGGATGTTAGCATTTTCCGGGTTGTTCAAGAAATTGCTCCTCTGACTGTTTTGACTCCACCAAAAAGGGGTAGACCAAAATCAATCAAGAGCACCAAACCACAAGCTTGTGATACATATAAGATGTGATACCTTGATGTGGTCTAGAATATCATACATTTTGAGCATGAAAGAGGGTTCTGCTACCTATGGACTGTTTATGTAATATATTTGCCTTTGAATTCTCAAATTAGGTTTGTTGCCATAGTAATTGAGGTTGCTTCAAGTGAACTTTAATGGTGATTTTGTTCATGTGTTTAGTGAAGGCTTGGGCTATCTTTGTTAGTTTATATGTTTAAGTCGTGTGGTAATATAATTTTCTTTCCTTGATGCCAATTTCTAGCACTATTTGAAACAAAAAGTTTGGAGCACAAATTTTTTATAATTTTGCTTTAACCAACCTAGATGGGATGTTGTGATTGGATAATAAGAGTATTCACATTTAGAAATGGAAAAAGGAAAAAAAAATTTCATTACTTTTACAATTATTTTAACAATATATCATACAATCTATTTTCTATTTTGTAATTAGCACTATAGTCACTGTCTGGGAGATAATAGAGGAGAGAGATTATATATATATATATATATATAACAGGCTATAGTAGACATTTATTTTTAGTGTTAGAACACCGTTGTTCTAGTAACATTTATATTTTTTGGAAATATGTATGGGTGAAAAAGTATATAAAAATACGTGTAATATTTTTTAAAAATTGAAAACTGTTGATTAGAATGCCATACCAAACGACCCTTTAAGCATTAGAGATTGGTAATGTTGTTTAAATACCTCTACCAAACACTCCTAGGTGTTTACAGTAAAATGCAAAAATAATTAAAAACACAAATAAAATATTAATGTCTTTTTATTATTTATTTATTTTTTATGGAAAATATAATACGGATGTAATTCCTTTAAAAGTAATAATGTTTATAGTAGTTATTATTAGAAGAAGAAAAAAATTGTTTACAGTGAGGTCAAGCAAAAAAGTGATATTTGAAACACAATATATCATTTTATGAAAAAAAAAATGGTAAATAATTTGTGCCCTTCCCAATTGAAAGATTTTCTTTTATCACTTTTTTTATTAATTTTTTTTATGCACTTCTTTTATCACTTAGTTATTCCGATTTCCGAAACCCAATTAATGCAAGAGATGGACATATATATCTAATATATTCCATGCATCCTATGCAATAATGCATGAAATACCTTGTCTAGCTACAGAAACAAGAAAGGAGTTTTGAGTAACTTGGAACATTGGTCTCACGCAATCCAAACAATTTTAACACCCTCCTAAAAGTAAGTACTAAAGTACTGTATCATACAATTGTTGGAGGCCAGGTGTGCTGCAACTCTAGCCTCGGGGAGAGGCTAGTCTTAACTTTTTTTTCATAGAAATTGGAGATTTGTGTCAGTGACCTTTGTCGTTTTGCACTCATACCCTCATGGTTCAATTATTTACTGTTCCAGTCTTGCTCTGCACCTGGTTCAACTACTCCTTTACTCTCTTTCTCTCTCTCTGTTACTTACACTTCTTGTAAAAAAATTCTCTTCAATTTTTGAGGTGGGTGTTGCTTCTGGTAAGTAAATTGCTGGACTTCTAAAAGTGGGTCTAATCTTCTTTCAATGTCTGGAGCTTTTTGTGTTTAAAAGTGTTATCTTTGGTTTATTTTTATAGTTATAATTATAAGTCTTACTTTTTATCTTTGATTTTTTACTCCAGAGCCATTCGTTTAGTGGAAATGGGAGAAACATGCAAAGATTGGAGCAAATGGGCAGAGGACATCTATTGGACCCATTTCCAAACAATTCACTTCTCTCAGTATCTCCTCGGTGATTATGATCGCCAGCTTGTAAGTTTTTTAAGCTGGTCTTTTACCTATTCGGATCAATGAAATTTTGTGAATTGTGAGAACACTAAAGGTGGTAGCTTTGCTTGGTCTTTAAAAAGGTTGTTGAACGTGCTTTTTAGAATGTAAAATGTCCTTTCTTTTACATTGAAGAATGGGAAGCTTTGGGGTTCCTCTGCTTGGTGGCTCTTTGTTTAGATGTATTGTGTTTTTAAGGTAGAAGCATATTAGTATTTTCTGTCACAGAACCTCTGTATTTGCTTATGAAATGGACAAAAGCTAATCCATAGTGAAGATTTTCTTTTCACAAAATACTAGGGCGCACGTGGGGTTACATTATTTAAAATCAGTTACTAAAATGAAATTTAAATTGATGTGGCTTGTAGGATTTACAAAAGATACGATCTTCATAGTGTCAAGGAGTCCTAAATTCAGAAAGAGAATCCTAAATCAGAATGAATTTGTTTCCATTTTAGAGAACATGGTGTCAAGGAGTCCTGAGTTACTTTTTCTTTTTTTGAATAGAAGTCTTGAGTTAGTTTTCACTGAATAGTGATGATGCAATTATTTGCTTCAATTAATGAATTTTTGTTGAGGTCATATCTTGCTGGGAATGTTTGACATTTTGGTCAGTTAGTACAGCTAGGTTCTGGTATGAATTTTTGTTGAGGTCATATCTTGCTGGGAATGTTTGACATTTTGGTCAGTTAGTACAGCTAGGTTCTGGTTTGTTGTTCTTGCAACACTTTGCCCCTTTCTTGCATTTTTGTCCTCAATTGTCTACTCTAGTTTGCCTATGTTTGTATTGACAATGCAGGCCATTCCCAAAAAATTTGTTGACAATTTGAAAAAGAAGCTGCCTCAAAGTGTGACTCTTAAAGGTCCTAGTGGTTTAACATGGGATGTAGAGTTGAAGACTATTGGTGATACATTGTTCTTTAACCATGGTTGGCAAGAATTTGTCAAGGATCATTCTTTGGAAGAGACTGATTTATTGGTCTTTAGGTACAATGGTTGGTCACAGTTTGATGTTTTAATCTTTGATGGAAAGAACTTGTGTGAGAAGGGGGCTTCATATTTTGTCAGAAAATGTGGGCCAACTGAACATGACAATGGATGCTTGACTAAGAAAAAAATTAGGGAAGGTTCTATCGATGATGTTCATACCCCTTTGGATGATGGTGTTAGATGCCCTTCACCTTTGAACTATGTAAGTGATGACAGTGCCACAGTGCCTTCAGAACAATATATCATCTCTCTGGTCGGTAGTAAAAGGACTCGCCGGAGTGCTAAAAGTGTTGGGAGGAAGGAACCTGCTACTTGTGGAGAGGGAATGAAGTCCACTGCAAGTGATGGTAAACCTCTTAACACATATGGTACTACACTTATCTATTTTTGATACAGAATTGCTTTGTAGGCCCCTTCCACCATTTTTTAGCTGCATGTGTCTATTGTAGTACCGTGCTAGAAACAAAGAATCATGTGGTTCAAGGATATACTGGTTTGATAGAAGTATTTCGTTTATGAATAATTCAGATGCGGAATGTTCACCCATCATTAAGAATGGGGCACAAGGCCAGCAATATGTGTCAAATAGAAGGCTTGTAACTGAAGATGAGATCAAGGATGCCTTGCTTTTGGCCCAAGCAGCATCAAGCGATGATACCTACCTTGCTGTTATGCGGCCCACGCATGTATACAAGAAATTCTTTCTGGTAAATGTTCTCTATTGCAAACTTTCATCATATAGCTAATCCCGTTAATGTGTTTACTTCTGTCCTTTTTTCTTGTATTGCTTCTACATTATCAGCATAATATTGAGCAACATTATCACTTAAAATTGATATAGTTGTTGCTATTTGAAAATCTTTCTTGGTGTTCAATGAACATTTAAAAAAAAGGGAAAAAAAAAAAGTTTCTACATTTTAATTGTGCTTGTGTTATTGCGAGATTAGTACATCCCTTTAGAATGGGCGGCAAATCATCTTTCACTGGAAAACCAAGAAATCTATCTGCGTTTTAATAATGATACATGGCGAGCCAGATATAACCATAATCAAGCTCGTGGTTATGGAGGGATTACCAGTGGGTGGAAGCATTTTGTTATAGACAACAACCTTGAAGAACTTGATGTCTGCCTGTTCAAGCCTGCTGGTCAAATGGATGGCTCGACTATCCTGGATGTTAGCATTTTCCGGGTTGTCCAAGAAATTAGCCCTCGGACTTTATTGACTCCGCCACGAAAAAGGGGTAGAAGAAACTCAATCAAGAGCACTGAAGCATAAGCATGTAATTCATACAATATGTGCAACCGGCAAAATGGTTCTGCTACCTGTGGACTGCACTTTATAGATGTAACATATTTAGCCTTTTGTTGCCAGACTACTTACTGTTATCGTGGATGCTTCAAGGGAACTTTAGTAATTAGTAGTTTAGCGACCCTTGTTTGTAAATATGATCTGCGGAATGCGCTACAACTCCTCTCTAACTATATAATTTTGCTTTGTGGTTGCCACTTGCTCTCATTCTTTGAAACAATGGGCCAACTTTATTTATTTATTTATTTTTAAGTCTTTCTTCGTAATTGCTGTGGTATGAAAAAAAAATATATATATTCACATGATGCCCGGAAAAACGTATTTACTGTGTAAAATTTGTAGGGTAAATAATGTATGAAAGTATTTTTTTTTTTTTTAAAGTTTTATGTAATAGAACATATAATTTGGTTTGCATTCAACAATAATATATATATATATATATATGAAAAATGTAATTTAATAAAAAGATTTAAAATGCATAATTATAATATTGTTTTATATAAATTAATGGAGAAGATGTTATTAAAAAAGTTTTTAAAAAATAACATAATCGGTTGACTAATTTGAACATATCCAAGAATATTAAAAAAATTGTACATTACATTTCTTGTTTGGTTTGGTTTGGTGTGGTGGTAGTTGCGGTGGTGGCGTGGAAGAGAGAAAGTGATGTTGGCCGGTTTGATACGAGAGAGAGAGAGAGAGAGAGAGAGCTAAATATATATATATATATATAGAGTATTGGTTGTAATGTAAAAAATAAGAATTGAGATGTAGTGTAAATTGTAAAATGGTATTGTAAAATAAATAAAGTATTAAAATGAGTATTTTAGAAGACACCTCTTAGAGATCTAATGATTAAAAAAACGCAGTTAAAGAAATGTTATGTCCACAACATTTTCATGATAAATTTTAAGTGACAAGTTGTTACTTGTTATTAATAAGAAAAAAAAAACAATTTCAGTGATGAGTTTAAATTTGAAGTTGTGGGGACAAAGAATTTGGCAACCCCGGCCGATTTCATAATGAACCTAAGGCCCACGCCAAGGAGGAAGGAATGATTGAGGACGAACAAAGAAAGCCCAAATTGCCGAGAAACATCGCCGAGGATGATCTTGTCCTCGGTCAACCAAGATCATAGAAGGGAAGAACGACATACCATCAAAAACAGCCTCTCAGAGCATTCCAAAAAGAAGGACGAGTATGATGGACCAGTCATGGGAGTATGGTAGAGGAACAATCCAAGGAGAAACTATCATCTCCGCATTAAATACCCACAACTAACGTTCTGGCCGCATTAATGAGAAAATGACCCCTGAATAGTGCTACCTCAGTTATCGTAACTCACAGAACGCTAGAGAGGGCGTTCGATGGGACAGACACTCAAGTATAGGCTTGGATGATCAACAAGTGGAAAGTCAAGATCGTTTAAAGAGGACTATATAATAAGAGCAATCCACCATATAAAGAGGGCAGGAGAGCGATCTCAAGAACTCTTGCAACCATTGCCATCCAATATACACAAAAGTAGAGCTTCTCGGACTGGGCCGAGAACAAGCTTTCTTCGATAAACTTAACCCATTTCTATTTGATCAACATAAAAAACCGTTTTAACTGTTATCCATGCACTAAAACCTAGCTCTATGACCCATTCTCTACAAATTCGTTGTGCTGGGTCCACTGGGCCTAGATTTCTTCGATAAACTTAACCCATTTCTGTTTGATCAATATAAAAACTTGTTTTAACTGTTATCCATGTATTAAAACCTAGCTATATGACCCACTCTCTACAAATTCATTATGCTGGGTTCACTGAGCCTAGATCCCATTCGTTTTTGGGCTTAGTTCAAAAATCGAGACCCTACAATTGGTACCATCTGTGGGAAGAGCTTGTGTAATAGTGAGTGCAACGGGTAGTTAAGATAGGCTTAGGCCCTCATTAACCAGGGTCCCTGGGGAAAGCCACTATGGCGACCAATTTACTATGCAAATAACACACTGCATGAGGCATACACAGTTGTGGTCCCAGCTTAGCCTCTGCTCAAGTCCATATTTCGAAGCGCAGATTATACGTGGAGGATTGCTAAATGGAGGACATTTCTAGGGGCTTCTGACATCAAGTACAGGCCCCGTACCCCTAACCAGGGTCAGGTCCTCGCGAATCTGGTGGCCGAGTTTGCCAGACTTCCATTGGGGAAAGTGGCAGCAACACAGAGCAATTCAAGGGGGCTCCGCAGTGGGGCTAGTTCTAGAAAGTATATATTGATATTTTTTAATCTACTAAAGTTATTAAATGGAGCCTTGGCTATGACGGGTCCTCGGACCTTTTGCTTTGGGGGAATTAGCAAACATTGGCAATTACCTAAGTGTTAGACAGAACCAAGGTCTTGTATGGTTCTCGGACTCAAACCTATGGGGAAACTAATAATTTTTGGTAATTATCTAAGTGTTAGACAGAACCAAGGTCTTACATGGTCCTTGGACTTAAACTTATGGGGAAACTAATAACTTTTGGTAATTATCTAAATGTTAAACAGAATTAAGGTCTTGCATGGTCCTCGGACTCAAACCTATAGGGAAACTAATAACTTTTAACGATTATCTAAGTAGTGGACAGAACCAAGGTCTTGCATGGTCCTCGGACTCAAACTTATGGGGAAACCAACGACTTCTGACAACTATTTAGGTCTTAAATAGAACCTAGGGCGTGCCTGGATCCTTGGACCAGATGCTTGGGGAAAACCGACGCCATGACGTCATTATAAATGCTGAACAGAGCCTTAATGCAAGAGGGTCCCCTCGGATGGCCTACTTTAAATCCAACATTGGCAATTACCTAAGTATTAGACAGAACCAAGGTCTTGTATGGTCCTCAGACTCAAACCTATGTGGAAACTAATAACTTTTGGTAATTATCTAAGTGTTAGATAGAACCAAGGTCTTACATGACTCCTCGGACCACAAACCTATGGGGAAACTAATAACTTTTGGCGATTATCTAAGTAATGCACAAAACCAAGGTCTTGCAATGTCCTCGGACTCAAACATATGGGAAAACCAATAACTTCTGACAACTATTTAGGTGTTAAATAGAACCTAGGGCGTGCCTGGATCCTCGGACCAGACGCTTGGGGAAAACCAACGCCATGACGTCATTATAAATGCCGAACAGAGCCTTAATGCACGAGGGTCCCCTCAGATGGCCTACTTTAAATCCAACATCCTTTCACGGCTAACTTATTTAAGGATAGCAGTAAGGTGCTATTGTCGGTTTTGCTAAAGTCAGGGTGACAACTTTTTGTTACCATCGACACCAGTTCCAAGCCCCATTGGAAGGAAAAATAACAACATACATACACTAAATTATTATTGTAGAGAAATAAGAAATTAAAATTCATAAAATAAAAAGTGCAGTCCTTTTTATTAAATAAAGGAAAGATACATCATACACCAAATGGCTTAAGTGAGCTTGTTTTAAAGCTAACTATAATAGGAGAGGCTAAGATAGGCTTGTTTTAAAGCCGAATATACAAAGAGAGGCTGAGGCAGGCTTGTTTTAAAACTGATTATAATAGGAGAGGCTGCTACAGGCTTGTTTTAAAATTGACTATAATAGGAGAGGCTGAGGCAGGCTTGTTTTGAGGCTAACTCTAAGAAGAGAAAGCCCGTGGGAATGGTAGATCCGCCACCTTATCCCAGCGGCAACCGAGCCAGTATGGGTGGTATTGGCGATGAGAAAGAAGAAGAGGCGGAAGCGCTTGATGGCCCCATCCTAGGATGTTCCCTTGATTCTCTCCTAGCTTCTTGATAATTAAGCATTGGATACGGCAACACTCAGGCATCAATCGTTCGACAATCTTGCAAACCTCCGTCGATGTCCTACCATCAAAGTGAGACCCAAACTTTGTCGCCCCGAAAGTCTGGTGCGATCTGTGCCTGCTTCGGTTCTTGGCCGAAGGAGGAGGGTTTTCTTTCTTGCTCGGTTGGAAGGTGGGAACATCCTTGGCCTCTGCTTCCTTTGCCTCAACTGCATCATCCAAGATTGGGGCGACATTCTTGGTTCCTAAAGGGGGCTTGGTTTCCTTGCCCTTACCCTTATCAAGGGCCATCTCATTCACTGGACCTTGATCACGATCCTGGCAAGGTCCTTAATAATGCTTGGAGAGTTGAGAACTTGAAGTTCCTGCTGAACTCGAAGATTTGTAAATATGAAAGAACGATTCCCCCAGAGCATCTTATATAGGAGGTGAAATCTAGCAGAAATTAATTCGCGCGGAATCCAAAGAAGGAGTTACAAGCGAAATAACTCCTGCCCAATTTCCTAGAAATCTTCAACCGTTAGATCACCATCACACTGTTAAGCGTGGGGAACACAGAGCTGCCAGAATTTAATGAGGACGCGCTCCATATACCGAAGTGCCAGGAACATGCTTTGGGCAAGTTAAGAGACTCAAGTGCCGATGAAAGACAAGACTTGACAAGCCATGACAAAGACCCGAAGACATCAAAATTTTCCTCTCCGTCCGAAGAGTTGAACAGCAAGATTTTGAAGGGATATTATGGGGCCAAAGAATTTGGCAACCTCGACCCATTTCATAATGAGCCCAAGGCTCACGCCGAGGAGGAAGGAATGGCCGAGGATAAACAAAGAAAGCCCAAATTGCCGAGGAACATCACTGAGGATGATCCTGTCCTCGGTCAACCAAGATCATAGAAGGGAAGAGTGTTACACCATCAAAGGCAGCCTCCCAAAGCATTCCAAAAAGAAGGACGAGTACGATGGACTAGCCATGGGAGCATAGTGGAGGAGCAATCCAAGGAGAAACTGTCATCTTCGCATTAAATGCCCACAACTAACGTTCTAGCCGCATTAATGAGGAAATGACCCCTGAACAGTGCTACCTCGGTTACTGCAACTCACAGAATGCCAGAGAGGGTGTCCGATGGGACAGACACTCAAGTATAGGCTTGGATGATCAACAAGTGGAAAGTCAAGATCGTTTAAAGAAAACTATATAATAAGAGCAACCCACCATAGAAAGAGGGCAGGAGGGCGATCTCAAGAACTCTCGCAACCATTGCCATCCAATATACACAAGAGTAGAGCTCCTCGGACTAGGCCGAGGACAAGCTTTCTTCAATAAACTTAACCCATTTCTGTTTGATCAACATAAAAACCCGTTTTAACCGTTATCCATGCACTAAAACCTAGCTCTATGACTCACTCTTTACAAATTCATTGTGCTGGGTCCACTGGGCCTAGATCCCATTCGTTTTTGGGTTTAGTTCGAAAATCAAGATCCTACAGAAGTAATAACAAATAACTACATCAGATTTATTTTCTCAAAAAAAAAAAAAAAAAAAAACTAAGATTTATTGTGAAAATTTTGTAGACGTAATACTTCTTTTAATATTAATTGCTTTACAACTTATTTATTTATTGCTTCCCACCGGACACCTCCACTTTGTTCTTCTTCATTTGATAAAACTCTATTGAATTACAAACAAGTAGAGAGAAGAGCAGTATAGTAACAGACAATATGTCAAGAAAACTTCAAAACAGTGGATTTTTGCACATTCGCAGCGGCAGTATGAGAGGCTTCCTGTTAGGGAGGATTGGCCAAATAT